>NW_028161055.1:2500-37500 GCF_964263955.1 Coregonus lavaretus | reverse complement strand
CTGGTGCAACCAATTACCTTCAGAAGTCGCATAATTAGTTAAATAAAGTCCACCTGTGTGCAATCTAAGTGTCACATGATCTGTCACATGATCTCAGTATATATACACCTGTTCTGAAAGGCCCCAGAGTCTGCAACACCACTAAGCAAGGGGCACCACCAAGCAAGCGGCACCATGAAGACCAAGGAGCTCTCCAAACAGGTCAGGGACAAAGTTGTGGAGAAGTACAGATCAGGGTTGGGTTATAAAAAAATATCAGAAACTTTGAACATCCCACGGAGCACCATTAAATTCATTATAAAAAAATTGAAAGAATATGGCACCACAACAAACCTGCCAAGAGAGGGCCGCCCACTAAAACTCACGGACCAGGCAAGGAGGGCATTAATCAGAGAGGCAAAAAAATAACAAAGATAACCCTGAAGGAGCTGCAAAGCTCCAAAGCGGAGATTGGAGTATCTGTCCATAGGACCACTTTAAGCCGTACACTCCACAGAGCTGGGCTTTACGGAAGAGTGGCCAGAAAAAAGCCATTGCTTAAAGAAAAAAATAAGCAAACACGTTTGGTGTTCGCCAAAAGCCATGTGGGAGACTCCCCAAACATATGGAAGAAGGTACTCTGGTCAGATGAGACTCAAATTGAGCTTTTTGGCCATCAAGGAAAATGCTATGTCTGGTGCAAACCCAACACCTCTCATCACCCCGAGAACACCATCCCCACAGTGAAGCATGGTGGTGGCAGCATCATGCTATGGGGATGTTTTTCATTGGCATGGACTGGGAAACTGGTCAGAATTGAAGGAATGATGGAAGGCGCTAAATACAGGGAATGTCTTGAGGGAAACCTGTTTCAGTCTTCCAGAGATTTGAGACTGGGACGGAGGTTCACCTTCCAGCAGGACAATGACCCTAAGCATACTGCTAAAGCAACACTTGAGTGGTTTAAGGGGAAACATTTACATGTCTTGGAATGGCCTAGTCAAAGCCCAGACCTCAATCCAATTGAGAATCTGTGGTATGACTTAAAGATTGCTGTACACCAGCGGAACCCATCCAACTTGAAGGAGCTGAAGCAGTTTTGCCTTGAAGAATGGGCAAAAATCCCAGTGGCTAGATGTGCCAAGCTTATAGAGACATACCCCAAAAGACTTGCAGCTGTAATTGCTGCAAAAGGTGGATCTACAAAGTATTGACTCTGGGGGGGGGAATAGTTATGCACGCTCAAGTTTTCTGTTTTTTTGTCTTATTTCTTTGTTTGTTTCACAATACAAAATATTTTGCATCTTCAAAGTGGTAGGCATGTGTAAATCAAATGATACAAACCCCCAAAAAATCAATTTTAATTCCAGGTTGTATGGCAACAAAATAGGAAAAATGCCAAGGGGGGTGAATACTTTCGCAAGCCACTGAATCACGATGAAATGAGACGGCACAAAAGACTGATGCTATTTAAACATTTGTCTCAACTCAACGTCTCAGCCACCTCTGGTCAAAGTCATGGAGCGCTATAGAACTCTATTCACTATACAGTGGGTCAGAAATACAAGACTTTATGTTGGGCTCGATGGCTGGAAATACCTTCTTACCGATACAGAATACCCGCTGGGCACAGACGTCAGTTCAACATCTAGTTTAGATTTACATTTGTTTGAGTTGTCAACTAACGTGAATTCAACATAAAATCAACAAAACATTTCACCATGTCATTGGATTTAGGTTAAAAGTTGGGTGAAAAAAATACGGAATGCCCTTACGTTGATGACTTTTTGCAAGTCCAATCAGTTTTCTACAGTGATTCAACGTCATCACATATTTTGCATCTCCCGAGTGGCGCAGTGGTCTAAGTTGTGCCACTAGAGATCCTGGTTCGAATCCAGGCTCTGGAGACCCATGGGGCGGCGCACAATTGGCCCAGCGTCGTCCAGGGTAGGGGAGGGAATGGCCGGCAGGGATGTAGCTCAGTTGGTAGAGCATGGTGTTTGCAATGCCAGGGTTGTGGGTTCGATTCCCACGGGGGGCCAGTATGAAAAATAAAAAAATTATGTATGCACTCACTAACTGTAAGTCGCTCTGGGGAACTGAAATGTAAATGTAATAGATTATTTGGGGTTGAAATGACGTGGAAACAATGGTGATTCAACCAGTTTGTGCCCTGTGGGTAATAAAGATGTTAGGATACTATGTGGTGTTGAGGCTTCCTCTATGCTGAACCCCACTGATCTCTTAGGTATTCAATGAGAGACTCTCCCATTCCAGGCCTCTCTCTCACTCCCCCTCTCTCTCTTCCCCCTAGGAGGAAAAGTGTTCAAAATGCTAATGGTAAACAGCCCTGCTTGCACCCGCTCGCCCGACTAGAATCCCTACTCTCGGCGGGTCTGACTTAGAATATGTGGACAAATACCTAGGTGTCTGGTTAGACCGTAAACTCTCCTTCCAGACTCACATTAAGCATCTCCAATCCAAAGCCTCCTTCACTCATGCTGCCAAACATGCCCTCGTAAAACTGACTATCCTACCGATCCTTGACTTCGGCGATTCATTTACAAAATAGCTTCCAACACTCAACTCAGTAAATTGGATGTAGTCTATCACAGTGCCATCCGTTTTGTCAACAAAGCCCCATATACTACCCACCATTGTGACCTGTACGCTCTCGTTGGCTGGCCCTCACTACATATTCGTCGCCAAACCCACTGGCTCCAGGTCATCTATAAATCACTGCTAGGCAAATCCCCGTCTTACCTTAGCTCATTGGTCACCATAGCAACACCCACCCGTAGTATGCGCTCCAGCAGGTATATCTCACTGGTCATCCCCAAAGCCAACACCTCCTTTGGCCGCCATTCCTTCCAGTTATCTGCTGCCAATGACTGGAACGAACTGCAAAAATCTCTGAAGCTGGAGACTCTTATCTCCCTCACTAACTTTAAGCATCAGTTGTCAGAGCATCTTACCGATCACTGCACCTGTACACAGCCCATCTGTAATTAGCCCACCCAACTACCTCATCCCCATATTGTTATTTACATTGTTTTTTATTTTGCTCATTTGCACCCCAGTATCTCTATTTGCACATCATCTTCTACACATCTATCACTCCAGTGTTAATAATAAATTGTAATTATTTTTCACTATGGCCTATTTATTGCCTTACCTCCATAACTTACTACATTCGCACACACTGTATTTATATTTTCTGTTGTATTTTTGACTGTATGTTTTGTTTACCCCATATGTAACTCTGTGTTGTTGTTTTTATCGCACTGCTTTGCTTTATCTTGGCCAGGTCGCAGTTGTAAATGAGAACTTGTTCTCAACTGGCTTACCTGGTTAAATAAAGGTGAAAAAAAAATAATTACACAAATAATATTAAAGGGATATTCCATTTTTTTGCGTGTTAGACCTCATTTTCCACTTCCTTTTTAGTGATGAAGCATCATCCAGACAGTCGTTTTGGTCAGAGTTCCATTCCTGAGATGTCTTTGGCATGAGTCATATAGGGGTAGTGGCCAGACTCACCAAAAGAATGTGCTTCAAAACGTCTCCACGGGAAACTCTACAGCCATCTCATGTCTTTGTGGGCTAAACACGCATGTCAATATCAAAACACTTGGCTGTTTCCACTATAACGAGCATAAATGTGTATAACTCGAATTGTGTTTACTTCCTGGTTTGCCCTTGTCTTGTAACTAATTTTCTTCACTACTACGTCTTGCGTAGTCACACCTACAGATTCCACGGAGCAGACATGGCTTTACACCGCCCAAAGTAATTCAATCAAAACATGTCTGAGTCGGACAGCTACGAGCCTGAAGAGGATGCATACTTTGCAGAACAATTTTTACAGTGCCTTCGGAAAGTATTCAGACCCCTTGACTTTTTCCACATTTTGTTACTTTACAGCCTTATTCTAAAATGGATTAAATAAATAAAAATCCCCAGCAATCTCCACACAATACCCCATAATGACAAAGCTAAAACAGTTTTTATAAATGTTTGCAAATTTAAACAAACAAACAGAAATACCTTACTTACATAAGTATTCAGACCCTTTGCTATGAGACTCGAAATTGAGCTCAGGTGCATCCTGTTTCCATTGATCATCCTTGAGATGTTTCTACAACTTGATTGGAGTCCACCTGTGGTAAATTCAATTGATTGGACATGATTTGGAAAAACACACACCTGTCAATATAATACATATATACCTGTTCTTTAGCAATCCAACTACCAATGTAGCTTCTTTCTGCAACATCTAGGCTCTCCGGCCGTATCCCGGTCCTAGCTAGGGACATCTAGGCTCTCCGGCCGTATCCCTGTCCTAGCTAGGGACATCTAGGCTCTCCGTATCCCTGTCCTAGCTAGGGACATCTAGGCTCTCTGTATCCCTGTCCTAGCTAGGGACATCTAGGCTCTCCGTATCCCTGTCCTAGCTAGGGACATCTAGGCTCTCCGTATCCCTGTCCTAGCTAGGGACATCTAGGCTCTCTGTATCCCTGTCCTAGCTAGGGACATCTAGGCTCTCCGGCCTTATCCCTGTCCTAGCTAGGGACATCTAGGCTCTCCGGCCTTATCCCTGTCCTAGCTAGGGACATCTAGGCTCTCCGTATCCCTGTCCTAGCTAGGGACATCTAGGCTCTCTGTATCCCTGTCCTAGCTAGGGACATCTAGGCTCTCCGGCCGTATCCCGGTCCTAGCTAGGGACATCTAGGCTCTCTGTATCCCTGTCCTAGCTAGGGACATCTAGGCTCTCCGTATCCCTGTCCTAGCTAGGGACATCTAGGCTCTCCGTATCCCTGTCCTAGCTAGGGACATCTAGGCTCTCCGGCCTTATCCCTGTCCTAGCTAGGGACATCTAGGCTCTCCGTATCCCTGTCCTAGCTAGGGACATCTAGGCTCTCTGTATCCCTGTCCTAGCTAGGGACATCTAGGCTCTCCGGCCGTATCCCTGTCCTAGCTAGGGACATCTAGGCTCTCCGGCCGTATCCCTGTCCTAGCTAGGGACATCTAGGCTCTCCGGCCGTATCCCGGTCCTAGCTAGGGACATCTAGGCTCTCCGGCCGTATCCCTGTCCTAGCTAGGGACATCTAGGCTCTCTGTATCCCTGTCCTAGCTAGGGACATCTAGGCTCTCCGGCCTTATCCCTGTCCTAGCTAGGGACATCTAGGCTCTCTGCATCCCTGTCCTAGCTAGGGACATCTAGGCTCTCCGGCCGTATCCCTGTCCTAGCTAGGGACATCTAGGCTCTCCGTATCCCTGTCCTAGCTAGGGACATCTAGGCTCTCCGTATCCCTGTCCTAGCTAGGGACATCTAGGCTCTCCGGCCTTATCCCTGTCCTAGCTAGGGACATCTAGGCTCTCCGTATCCCTGTCCTAGCTAGGGACATCTAGGCTCTCCGTATCCCTGTCCTAGCTAGGGACATCTAGGCTCTCCGGCCTTATCCCTGTCCTAGCTAGGGACATCTAGGCTCTCCGTATCCCTGTCCTAGCTAGGGACATCTAGGCTCTCCGGCCTTATCCCTGTCCTAGCTAGGGACATCTAGGCTCTCCGGCCTTATCCCTGTCCTAGCTAGGGACATCTAGGCTCTCCGGCCTTATCCCTGTCCTAGCTAGGGACATCTAGGCTCTCCGGCCTTATCCCTGTCCTAGCTAGGGACATCTAGGCTCTCCGTATCCCTGTCCTAGCTAGGGACATCTAGGCTCTCCGGCCTTATCCCTGTCCTAGCTAGGGACATCTAGGCTATCCGGCCTTATCCCTGTCCTAGCTAGGGACATCTAGGCTCTCCGTATCCCTGTCCTAGCTAGGGACATCTAGGCTCTCCGGCCTTATCCCTGTCCTAGCTAGGGACATCTAGGCTCTCCGTATCCCTGTCCTAGCTAGGGACATCTAGGCTCTCCGTATCCCTGTCCTAGCTAGGGACATCTAGGCTCTCCGTATCCCTGTCCTAGCTAGGGACATCTAGGCTCTCCGTATCCCTGTCCTAGCTAGGGACATCTAGGCTCTCCGTATCCCTGTCCTAGCTAGGGACATCTAGGCTCTCCGGCCTTATCCCTGTCCTAGCTAGGGACATCTAGGCTCTCCGGCCTTATCCCTGTCCTAGCTAGGGACATCTAGGCTCTCCGTATCCCTGTCCTAGCTAGGGACATCTAGGCTCTCCGGCCTTATCCCTGTCCTAGCTAGGGACATCTAGGCTCTCTGTATCCCTGTCCTAGCTAGGGACATCTAGGCTCTCCGGCCGTATCCCTGTCCTAGCTAGGAACATCTAGGCTCTCCGTATCCCTGTCCTAGCTAGGGACATCTAGGCTCTCTGGCCGTATCCCTGTCCTAGCTAGGGACATCTAGGCTCTCCGGCCATATCCCTGTCCTAGCTAGGGACATCTAGGCTCTCCGGCCTTATCCCTGTCCTAGCTAGGGACATCTAGGCTCTCCGTATCCCTGTCCTAGCTAGGGACATCTAGGCTCTCCGGCCGTATCCCTGTCCTAGCTAGGGACATCTAGGCTCTCCGGCCTTATCCCTGTCCTAGCTAGGGACATCTAGGCTCTCCGGCCTTATCCCTGTCCTAGCTAGGGACATCTAGGCTCTCCGTATCCCTGTCCTAGCTAGGGACATCTAGGCTCTCCGGCCTTATCCCTGTCCTAGCTAGGGACATCTAGGCTCTCCGGCCTTATCCCTGTCCTAGCTAGGGACATCTAGGCTCTCCGTATCCCTGTCCTAGCTAGGGACATCTAGGCTCTCCGGCCTTATCCCTGTCCTAGCTAGGGACATCTAGGCTCTCCGGCCTTATCCCTGTCCTAGCTAGGGACATCTAGGCTCTCCGTATCCCTGTCCTAGCTAGGGACATCTAGGCTCTCCGGCCTTATCCCTGTCCTAGCTAGGGACATCTAGGCTCTCTGTATCCCTGTCCTAGCTAGGGACATCTAGGCTCTCCGGCCGTATCCCTGTCCTAGCTAGGGACATCTAGGCTCTCCGTATCCCTGTCCTAGCTAGGGACATCTAGGCTCTCCGGCCGTATCCCTGTCCTAGCTAGGGACATCTAGGCTCTCCGGCCGTATCCCTGTCCTAGCTAGGGACATCTAGGCTCTCCGGCCTTATCCCTGTCCTAGCTAGGGACATCTAGGCTCTCCGTATCCCTGTCCTAGCTAGGGACATCTAGGTTCTCCGGCCGTATCCCTGTCCTAGCTAGGGACATCTAGGCTCTCCGGCCTTATCCCTGTCCTAGCTAGGGACATCTAGGCTCTCCGTATCCCTGTCCTAGCTAGGGACATCTAGGCTCTCTGTATCCCTGTCCTAGCTAGGGACATCTAGGCTCTCCGGCCTTATCCCTGTCCTAGCTAGGGACATCTAGGCTCTCCGGCCTTATCCCTGTCCTAGCTAGGGACATCTAGGCTCTCCGGCCTTATCCCTGTCCTAGCTAGGGACATCTAGGCTCTCCGGCCGTATCCCTGTCCTAGCTAGGGACATCTAGGCTCTCCGTATCCCTGTCCTAGCTAGGGACATCTAGGCTCTCCCTATCCCTGTCCTAGCTAGGGACATCTAGGCTCTCCGTATCCCTGTCCTAGCTAGGGACATCTAGGCTCTCCGTATCCCTGTCCTAGCTAGGGACATCTAGGCTCTCTGTATCCCTGTCCTAGCTAGGGACATCTAGGCTCTCCGGCCGTATCCCTGTCCTAGCTAGGGACATCTAGGCTCTCCGGCCTTATCCCTGTCCTAGCTAGGGACATCTAGGCTCTCCGGCCTTATCCCTGTCCTAGCTAGGGACATCTAGGCTCTCCATATCCCTGTCCTAGCTAGGGACATCTAGGCTCTCCGTATCCCTGTCCTAGCTAGGGACATCTAGGCTCTCCGGCCTTATCCCTGTCCTAGCTAGGGACATCTAGGCTCTCCGTATCCCTGTCCTAGCTAGGGACATCTAGGCTCTCCGGCCTTATCCCTGTCCTAGCTAGGGACATCTAGGCTCTCCGGCCTTATCCCTGTCCTAGCTAGGGACATCTAGGCTATCCGTATCAAATCAAATCAAATCTGTCACATGCGCTGAATAGAACAAGCGTAGTAGACTTTACAGTGAAATGCTAGTCCATTTATTCAAAAGCACAATTGCGGATGTTTGCAGAAAAAAAAACTATATCTAATTTTTCTACAGGCCCCCCGGAAACATAATAGTCTTTAGAATATTATGTGGAGACGTTTTGAAGCACGTTTCTGGTCTGGCCACTACCACTATATTTACATTTAGCAGATAGTGAGTGAGTGCATACATTACAGTTATTACAGTTAGTGAGTGCATACATTATTATTTTTTCATACTGGCCCCCCGTGGGAATCGAACCCACAACCCTGGCGTTGCAAACGCCATGCTCTACCAATTGAGCTACATCCCTGCCGGCCATTCCCTCCCCTACCCTGGACGACGCTGGGCCAATTGTGCGCCGCCCCATGGGTCTCCCGTTCGCGGCCGGCTACGACAGAGCCTGGATTCGAACCAGGATCTCTAGTGGCACAGCCAGCCAAAGACATCTCAGGAATGGAACTCTGACCAAAACGACTGTCTGGATGTTGCTTCATCACTAAAAAGGAAGTGGAAAATGAGGTCTAACACGCTAAAAACCAAAATATCCCTTTAATTTTAGCCACTTACTACCAGGCAGACAGACAATATCATCTTGCTGTAAAGTCCACTAAGCACAAAGTGGAATGTTTAAAGGGAAATTTCACCGCTGCTCTTTCACTGTATATTTTTATTAATATGTTATTAACATAAATAATGTCATAAAAATCGAGAATTTCCTCAATACATGCAAATACGAGAGTTTCTGCATCTCACCGGTAGAAACGGGACATCTAGATTTACTGGCTGTAAGCGAACCACAATATCCAGAATTCATAGCGATTTCAAAGATGTTGTACCGCCCCTGTCTTGGAGTGGATCCATTTGAGAATGGGTGTCTACACATAGCTAACATTACTCACTGGACCAGACACTCTTTCATAGAACATCAAAAACCATGTATTTTTATTTTTGTGTCGACAGCAACTGTCAATTTTAGTCATGGTGTGGTGCTCAGTACCTGCAAGTGCAAAGCTGCTGGGGTAACATTTCATTGGTTACCTTACTAAGAAGTCTAGCAGAGGTAACGTAGCTAACTTAGCTAGCTAACTAGCTAGTGAACTACATTTGTTTATCTAAACCAAAATCTAGCTAGCTAGCTTTCATAATACGCTGGTTAGACATTCCAAAGCAAATCAATGTAAATAGCCAGCTGCTATCTGGAGAAGTGATTTGGAACTTTGTAAGCTAACTTTTTTCACAAGACTGTCCTCTTGAATCACTGAGATTGGGCTCTGTACTTATCTATTTCATAATCATTATATTGTTTGATCAGATATTATGCATTTTACCAACATAACACAACATTTCATTACCATAAGAGTTTTTGAAGTCCAAAAAAGTAATAAACAAATCAATATTTCAAATATTGTTTTACATAGCTCCCCTAATGAAAAGGCATGAGTTAAACATAACACTGAAATAAAACATATTTCAAAAGAAATTATACAATCATAAAATTAAATCTGACTTTTTCCCAATTTGAGCTCTTTAGACGTTTCAGTAATGAGAAGGCCACGTGGGTTGAAGGGGGTGTTGGAGAATAAGAACCTCATTCTGAAGGCACGCTAACATTTCAAAAAATGTTTTTATAAAATTACCCTAGATTTGAATCTTGATGCAAGTCGGTAATGAGAATTTTTGAAAATGTTAAATGTATTTAAAGTAAGACACTTTCCCTAAAACTAGACATCTTAGTCCTCAGAATGATAGTTGATTTTTGCAGATGCATCATGGTTTTGTAACTCTATTTGCTACAGACATTTTAACTGGTATCATGAGAATCACCCAGCTAGCCATCTCAGATAGACAGTGCACGGTAACATAGCTCCAGTGAACCTGTAGAATCTAGTACCGCCCCCAATTGTGGGAACAAGGAAGTAGGGCTCCCGTCAGGCTGTAGTCTTTACAAAGCCAGGGAAAATGAGTCAACATATACAGTTGAAGTCGGAAGTTTACATACACTTAGGTTGGAGTCATTAAAAATTGTTTTTCAACCACTAGCTTGCACCAAACTATAGTTTTGTCAAGTCGGTTAGGACATCTACTTTGTGCATGACACAATACATTTTTCCAACAATTGTTTATTGACAGATTATTTCACTTATTATTCACTGTATCACAATTCCAGTGGGTCAGAAGTTTACATACACTAAGTTGACTGAGCCTTTTAACAGCTTGAAAAATTCCAGAAAATTATGTCATGGCTTTAGAAGCTTCTTATAGGCTAATTGACATCATTTAAGTCAATTGGAGGTGTACCTGTGGATGTATTTCAAGGCCTACCTTCAAACTCATTGCCTCTTTGCTTGACATCATGAGAAAAACAAAAGAAATCAGCCAAGACCTCAGAAAAAAATATTGTAGACCTCCACAAGTCTGGTTCATCCTTGGGAGCAATTTCCAAACGCCTGAAGGTACCACGTTCATCTGTACAAACAATAGTACACAAGTATGAACACCATGGGACCACGCAGCCATCATACCGCTCAGGAAGGAGAAGCGTTCTGTCTCCTAGAGATTAACGTATGTTGGTGGGAAAAGTGCAGATCAATCCCAGAACAACAGCAAAGGACCTTGTGAAGATGTGGAGGAAACAGGTAAAAAAGTATCTATATCCACAGTAAAACGAGTCCAATATCGACATAACCTGATAGGCCGCTCAGCAAGGAAGAAACCACTGCTCCAAAACCGCCATAAAAAAGCCAGACTACGGTTTGCAACTGCACATGGGGACAAAGATCGTACTTTTTGTCCTCTGGTCTGATGAAACAACAATATAACTATTTGGCCATAATGACCATCGTTATGTTTGGAGGAAAAAGGGGGTACTTGCAAGCCGAAGAACACCATCCCAACCGTGAAGCACGGGGGTGGCAGCATCATGCTGTGGGGGTGCTTTGCTGCAGGAGGGACTGGTGCACTTCACAAAATAGATGGAATCATGAGGAAGGAAAATGATGTGGATATATTGAAGCAACATCTCAAGACATCAGTCAGGAAGTTAAAGCTTGTTCGCAAATGGGTCTTCCAAATGGACAATGACTGCAAGCATACTTCCAAAGTTGTGGCAAAATGGCTTAAGGACAACAAAGTCAAGGTATTGGAGTGGCCATCACAAAGCCCTGACCTCAATCCTATAGAAAATGTATGGGAAGAACTGAAAAAGCGTGTGCGAGCAAGGAGGCCTACAAACCTGACTCAGTTACACCAGCTTTGTCAGGAGGAATGGGCCAAAATTCACCCAACTTATTGTGGGAAGCTTGTGGAAGGCTACCCGAAACGTTTGACCCAAGTTAAACAATTTAAAGGCAATGCTACCAAATACTAATTGAGTGTATGTAAACTTCTGACCCACTGGGAATGTGATGAAAGAAATAAAAGCTGAAATAAATCATTCTCTCTACTATTATTCTGACATTTCACATTCTTAAAATAAAGTGGTGATCCTAACTGACCTAAGACAGGGAATTTTTACGAGGATTAAATGTCAGGAATTGTGAAAAACTGAGTTTAAATGTATTTGGCTAAGGTGTATGTAAACTTCCGACTTCAACTGTATATCCTGCAATGTCATGGTAGATAGGAACATCATTGAGACAAATCAAATCAAGCTTTATTTATACATCAGATTTCAGACATGGAATGCAAAGCAATGTGCTTCACAGGAAAACAAAAACAAATAAAAAGCAATGAAAATAAAAGCTGAATATTTACTACACAAAAAAACAAAAGAATGACTAAATAGCACCCTAAGGAAAAGCAAAGCTAAAAATATGTTTTATTTTGAATATGTCCACAGTTATTAAAGTTACAACCACGTTTTCGGACAATCTTTCAGAATAGTAGGAGATGACAGTTTGTGTAAACTCACTAGAAGGCATAAGGAACATAAATTAGGCTGTTAGGTCCGGCTCAAGCGAGGCAAAGCTGTTTGATAGCTGGGTCGGATCTTGGCCAGACGGCCTCCCCGATATCCTACGCCTTGCAAGTGTCCCGTCTCCCACGGAGTTGAGCTTAACATCTGTCTGTTGGATTGGGACAGATCAACGCCGCCCGACTCATCGACAGTTTTGCCATAGGAGGCATTTCAAACTGAGATTCAGTTTGCCTGGGTTACAGCAAGGTTGGTGTACTTAGAAAGCAGGTTATCCTTTTCTCTCAGCCGAGCATCATTCCTTCAATTCTGACCAGTTTCCCCAGTCCCTGACGATGAAAAACATGACATTCTCGGGGGTGATGAGAGGTGTTGGGTTTGCACGCACCACTTTTCCGTTATTTATTTTTTTAGCATATATTGAAATAACTTATTTTTTTCATTTCACTTCACCAATTTGGACTACATGAAATCCAAATAAAAATCCATTTAAATTACAGGTTGTAATGCAACAAAATAGGAAAAACGCCAAGGGGGATGAATACTTTGGCAAGGCGCTGTAGAGGCAGAGGGGTAATTTTGTTGGATTGCTCATTTGTATGCTTGAATGGACTTTGGTTTTATTTGACTGCGGTTTCTCAGTAGCTCATTAGCTAATGAATCAGGTGCAATATTGACTTGAGCCAGAGCCAGAGACCTCCCAGCTAGATGGCTAATGGAGAGACTATTTTACAATGTAGACACAACACACGTGTCCCAAATGGCATTATATTCCTTATATAGTGCACTACTTTTGACCAGGGCCCATAGAGCTCTGGTCAGAAGTATTGCACTATAATAGGGAATAGGGTATATTATTATAGGGAATAGGGTGCTATTTGGGACGCAGGCCACATTTGGCCAGTACAACATAGATAGAGCTGGTGCTGAGAGAGTATTTTACAATATAGAGACAGTTTAACTGTGCACAGACAGCCTGTATAGAGGAGGTTATAGACACGACTGCTAACCAGTGGGTACCTTTTGACCAATAACAGGAGCTATGGAGTCCTTTATGACCGATTACAGTCCTTTAAGTAGTCCCTTCTGATCAATCACAGTCATTTATGAAATTATTTAAGTCCTTTATGATCAATCAGAGGGCTCTATGAATGATATGACCGCTTCTATAGTTAGTTTAGTGGTATTGAGATTTCTATTATCTCTTTCTTACTACACACACATTAAACTAGACTGTCATAATGCTCAGGGTTATTAGCTTATTAAACTAGCCTGTCATAATGCTCAGGGTTATTAGCTTATTAAACTAGACTGTCATAAAGCTCAGGGTTATTAGCTTATTAAACTAGCCTGTCATAATGCTCAGGGTTATTAGCTTATTAAACTAGACTGTCATAAAGCTCATGGTTATTAGCTTATTAAACTAGACTGTCATAAAGCTCAGGGTTATTAGCTTGCAGCAGACATTAAACTAGCCTGTCATAAAGCTCAGGGTTATTAGCTTATTAAACTAGACTGTCATAAAGCTCATGGTTATTAGCTTATAAAACTAGACTGTCATAAAGCTCAGGGTTATTAGCTTATTAAACTAGACTGTCATAAAGCTCATGGTTATAAGCTTATTAAACTAGACTGTCATAAAGCTCATGGTTATTAGCTTATTAAACTAGACTGTCATAAAGCTCAGGGTTATTAGCTTATTAAACTAGACTGTCATAAAGCTCAGGGTTATTAGCTTATTAAACTAGACTGTCATAAAGCTCAGGGTTATTAGCTTGCACCAGACATTAAACTAGACTGTCATAAAGCTCAGGGTTATTAAATCAAATCAAATCAAATTGTATTTGTCACATACACGTGTTTAGCAGATGTTATTGTGGGTGTAGCTAAATGCTTGCGCTTCTAGCTCCGACAGTGCAGTAATATCTAACAATTAATATCTAACAGTTTCACAACATATACCCAATACACACAAATCTAAGCAAGGAATGGAATTTAAGAATATATACATACAGTGGGGGAAAAAAGTATTTAGTCAGCCACCAATTGTGCAAGTTCTCCCACTTAAAAAGATGAGAGAGGCCTGTAATTTTCATCATAGGTACACGTCAACTGTGACAGACAAAATGAGAAAAAAAATCCAGAAAATCACATTGTAGGATTTTTAATGAATTTATTTGCAAATTATGGTGGAAAATAAGTATTTGGTCAATAACAAAAGTTTCTCAATACTTTGTTGTATACCCTTTGTTGGCAATGACACAGGTCAAAGTTTTCTGTAAGTCTTCACAAGGTTTTCACACACTGTTGCTGGTATTTTGGCCCATTCCTCCATGCAGATCTCCTCTAGAGCAGTGATGTTTTGGGGCTGTCGCTGGGCAACACAGACTTTCAACTCCCTCCAAAGATGTTCTATGGGGTTGAGATCTGGAGACTGGCTAGGCCACTCCAGGACCTTGAAATGCTTCTTACGAAGCCACTCCTTCGTTGCCCGGGCGGTGTGTTTGGGATCATTGTCATGCTGAAAGACCCAGCCACGTTTCATCTTCAATGCCCTTGCTGATGGAAGGAGGTTTTCACTCAAAATCTCACGATACATGGCCCCATTCATTCTTTCCTTTACACGGATCAGTCGTCCTGGTCCCTTTGCAGAAAAACTGCCCCAAAGCATGATGTTTCCAACCACATGCTTCATAGTAGGTATGGTGTTCTTTGGATGCAACTCAGCATTCTTTGTCCTCCAAACACGACAAGTTGAGTTTTTACCAAAAAGTTATATTTTGGTTTCATCTGACCATATGACATTCTCCCAATCCTCTTCTGGATCACCCAAATGCACTCTAGCAAACTTCAGACGGGCCTGGACATGTACTGGCTTAAGCAGGGGGACACGTCTGGCACTGCAGGATTTGAGTCCCTGGCGGCGTAGTGTGTTACTGATGGTAGGCTTTGTTACTTTGGTTCCAGCTCTCTGCAGGTCATTCACTAAGTCCCCCCGTGTGGTTCTGGGATTTTTGCTCACCGTTCTTGTGATCATTTTGACCCCACGGGGTGAGATCTTGCGTGGAGCCCCAGATCGAGGGAGATTATCAGTGGTCTTGTATGTCTTCCATTTCCTAATAATTGCTCCCACCGTTGATTTCTTCAAACCAAGCTGCTTACCTATTGCAGATTCAGTCTTCCCAGCCTGGTGCAGGTCTACAATTTTGTTTCTGGTGTCCTTTGACAGCTCTTTGGTCTTGGCCATAGTGGAGTTTGGAGTGTGACTGTTTGAGGTTGTGGATAGATGTCTTTTATACTGATAACAAGTTCAAACAGGTGCCATTAATACAGGTAACGAGTGGAGGACAGAGGAGCCTCTTAAAGAAGAAGTTACAGGTCTGTGAGAGCCAGAAATCTTGCTTGTTTGTAGGTGACCAAATACTTATTTTCCACCATAATTTGCAAATAAATTCATAAAAAATCCTACAATGTGATTTTCTGGATTTTTTTTTCTCAATTTGTCTGTGTCACGGTTTCGGCCGAGGCTGCGCCTTCTCCTTGTTCGGGCAGGCTTCGGCGGTCGTCGTCTCCGGAGTACTAGCTGCCACCGTTCTATGTTTCTATGTTTGATTGGTTTTGTCTGTGTTGCTACACCTGTTCCTTATTAGTGTTTATTAGGTGTCCTATTTAGTTCTCTTGAGTTTGGTCAGGTGTTGTGTGTAATTGTTTCCGTGTCACGTTGTGTGCTAGTTCGACATTTTCTGTTCTCTCTGTGTTTTGTGTTTTGAGAGAGAGCTCCGCACTTTGTGCGCCTTAGCATACTTTACTGTTGTGCGTAAAGTTCGCCTGTAGCCTGTTGCCGTGTTTGGCTCATTTTGGACTTTACTAAAGACGCTGTTCGTAACCTCTGTGTGTCCTGCGCCTGATTCTACACCACCTCTACACTCAACCCTGACATAATTACACACCATCATGGAATCAGCAGGAGCTACCGCACCCAGTGAAATTATCGAGGAGCGTCTTCGTGGACAGGAGGACAGGATCAATCAAATCGGACACGCTCTGGATAGAGTTATGAACACCCTCCATCGATGGGAGACCTGCGGGGTACCCACGCCTCCACCTACCACACCATCACCATCGATCAGTCCGCCTGTCCAACTTCCGGAACCCAGTGGGATTCGGCTCTCGCTCCCGAGGGCGTACGACGGCACCGCTCCCGGGTGTCAAGGGTTCCTGCTGCAAGTGGAACTCTACCTCGCCACCGTACATCCGGCACCCTCGGGACACGAGAGCGTTTCCGCCCTCATCTCCTGTCTCACCGGCAAGGCGTTGGAGTGGGCCAACGCCGAATGGAGGAGAATAGACGCCGCTACTATCACCTATGCGGAGTTCTCCCACCGCTTCCGTGCAGTGTTTGACCATCCACCAGAGGGGAAGGCGGCGGGGGAGCGTCTATTCTACCTCCGGCAGGGGATGAGGAGCGCTCAGGAGTTTGCACTGGAGTTCCGGACTCTAGCGGCAGATGCAGGGTGGAATGAGCGGGCCCTCATAGATCACTTCCGCTGCAGTCTCCGGGAGGACGTCCAGCGAGAGTTGGCGTGTAGGGATACCACGCTTTCGTTTGACCAATTGGTTGACATGGCCATTCGGCTGGACACCCTGCTCGCCACTCGCGGGCGTCCCGGGTGGGGGTCGCCCATTCCACCCTCCAGCGCCTCCGAGCCGATTCCTATGGAGCTCGGAGGTGCTGGCGCTAGAGAACAGAGGAGAAGGAGCCCGAGGGGGGCCGTCCCCTGCACCAACTGTGGCCGTGGAGGGCACACCGCGGCTAGGTGCTGGGGAGGGTCTCCTGGTGGAAGAGAAGGCAGGCCACGCATTGGGGAGTCCTCCCAGGTGAGTAGGCGCCCCACTTACCCAGAGCTTTCTGTCGTACACATAACTATACCTGTTTGTTTTCCACAGGTTGCACCTCGTTCCCAGCATAAGGCGCTAGTAGATTCAGGCGCAGCTGGGAATTTTGTAGATCGTAAATTCTGTGTAGAGTTAGGGATCCCTCTTCTTTCAGTCAATAATCCTTTCCCAGTACATGCCCTAGATAGCCGTCCGTTAGGATCCCGGTTGATTAGGGAGGTCACAGTGCCACTTAGGATGGAGACGCAGGGGAGTCATGAGGAGACGATTCAGCTCTATCTGATCGACTCTCCTGCGTATCCGGTGGTACTGGGGCTTCCCTGGTTGATTACCCATGATCCTACTATTTCGTGGCGAGAGAAGGCTCTTAAGGGGTGGTCTGCCCAGTGTGAGGGGCTATGTCTGGGTGTTTCCGTAGGGGCGACCTCGGTGGAGAGTCCAAACCAAATGCCCGCACTGCACATTCCCTCCGAGTATGAGGATTTAGCCCTCGTGTTTAGCAAGACGAGAGCGGCGCGGTTGCTGCCTCATAGACAGGGGGATTGTGCGATAGACCTCCAGGCAGGAGCTGCGCTCCCGCGGAGCCATGTGTATCCTTTGTCACAAGAGGAGAAGAGGGCGATGGAGACATACATTGCCGAGTCTCTGAGACAGGGATACATACGGCCCTCCACTTCGCCCGCGTCCTCAAGCTTCTTTTTTGTGAAGAAGAAGGATGGAGGTTTGCGCCCGTGTATTGATTACCGCGGTCTCAATCAGATTACTGTAAAATATAGTTATCCACTTCCTCTGATTGCGACTATGACGGAGTCATTACACGGGGCACGGTTCTTCACAAAATTGGACCTCAGGAGCGCATATAACTTGGTGCGCATTAGAGAGGGCGATGAATGGAAGACAGCATTTAGTACTACCTCCGGTCATTACGAGTATCTCGTCATGCCATACGGGTTAATGAATGCTCCATCAGTCTTCCAATCCTTTGTAGATGAGATTTTCCGGGACATGCAGGGGCAGGGAGTAGTCGTGTACATAGATGATATTCTGGTGTACAGTTCTACCCGAGCCGAGCATGTAGCCCTGGTGCGCCGAGTGTTGAGGAGGTTGTTGGAGCATGACCTGTATGTCAAGGCAGAGAAATGTCTGTTCTTCCAGGAGTCGGTCTCCTTTTTGGGTTATCAGTTGTCTGCGTCAGGGGTGAAGATGGAGGTTGACCGTGTGTCAGCCATGCGTAATTGGCAAACCCCAACCACGGTTAAAGAGGTGCAGCGGTTCTTGGGTTTTGCGAATTACTACCGGAGATTTATCCGGGGTTTTGGACAGGTGGCAGCTCCCATAACGTCCCTTCTGAAGGGGGGTCCGGTGCGCTTGCGGTGGTCAGCTGAGGCGGACAGGGCCTTTGGGAGACTGAAGGACCTGTTTACCTCGGCTCCGGTGCTGGCGCACCCGGATCCCGCTTTACCATTCCAAGTGGAGGTGGACGCGTCTGAAGCCGGTATCGGGGCCGTTCTCTCACAACGGTCCGGCACACCACCTAAACTCCGCCCCTGTGCTTTTTATTCGAAGAAGCTCAGTCCGGCGAAGCGTAATTATGACGTAGGGGACAGGGAGTTGTTAGCCGTGGTACAAGCCCTAAAGGTGTGGAGGCATTGGCTTGAGGGGGCTCAACACCCTTTTCTAATTTTGACTGACCACCGTAACCTGGAATACATTCGGGCAGCTAGGAGACTGAATCCTCGCCAGGCTCGGTGGACTATGTTTCTAGCCCGGTTCGTGTTTAAGATCACTTACATCCCTGGGTCCCAGAACGGGAAGGCAGATGCCCTGTCTCGGCGGTATGACACGGAGGAGAGGTCCGTAGAGCCCACTCCCATACTACCTAAGTCTTGTCTGGTTGCACCGGTGGTATGGGAGGTCGATACGGAGATCGAGCGGGCGTTGCGCACCGACCCTAGCCCTCCACAGTGTCCGGTGGGTCGGACGTACGTCCCGCTCGAGGTCCGGGATCGACTCCTTTATTGGGCTCACACGTCACCCTCCTCTGGGCATCCAGGTATTGGCCGGACAGTGCACTGCCTTAGCACAAAGTACTGGTGGCAAACGTTAGCCAGGGATGTGAGGATTTATGTCTCCTCCTGCTCGGTGTGTGCCCAGTGTAAGGCGCCCAGACACTTGCCCAGGGGTAAGTTACAACCCCTGCCCGTTCCACAACGACCCTGGTCTCACCTCTCGGTGGATTTTGTTACAGACCTTCCCCCCTCCCAGGGGAATACCACCATCCTGGTCGTTGTGGATCGGTTCTCGAAGGCCTGTCGTCTCCTTCCCATGCCGGGTCTTCCCACTGCCCTACAAACCGCTGAGGCTCTATTTACCCACGTCTTCCGGCATTATGGGGTACCCGAGGATATAGTGTCTGATCGAGGCCCCCAGTTTACCTCCAGAGTTTGGAGAGCGTTTATGGAACGGTTGGGGGTTTCGGTGAGCCTTACCTCGGGTTACCACCCGGAGAGTAATGGGCAGGTCGAACGTGTCAACCAGGATGTGGGTAGGTTTCTGAGGTCGTATTGCCAGGGCCGGCCGGAGGAGTGGGCGAGATATGTTCCCTGGGAAGAGATGGCACAGAACTCTCTCCGCCACTCCTCCACTAAACTAACCCCTTTCCAGTGTGTGTTAGGGTACCAGCCGGTTCTGGCACCTTGGCATGAGAGCCAGATCGAGGCCCCTGCGGTGGATGAGTGGGTGCGGCGCTCGGAAGAGACGTGGAACGCTGCACACGTCCACCTGCAGCGGGCCATCCGTTGACATAAGACGAGCGCCGATCTCCACCGCAGTGAGGGGCCAGTGTACGCACCTGGAGATCGAGTCTGGCTCTCGACCAGAAACCTGCCCCTCCGCCTGCCCTGCCGGAAGCTGGGTCGGCGGTTTGTGGGGCCGTTTAAAGTCCTGAGGAGATTGAACGAGGTGTGTTACAGGTTACAACTGCCCATTGATTACAAGAATATTAACCCCTCGTTCCATGTGTCTCTCCTCAGGCCGGTGGTAGCTGGTCCACTCCAGGACTATGAGATAGAAGAGACTCCTCCGCCCCCGTTGGACATCGAGGGGGCTCCGGCGTACACTGTTCGGTCCATCCTAGATTCGAGACGCCGGATGGGGGGTCTCCAATATCTCGTGGAGTGGGAGGGGTACGGCCCGGAGGAGCGGTGCTGGGTGCCGAGGAGGGACATCCTACACCCGTCTCTGCTGACCGAGTTCCATCGTGGTCATCCCACGCGCCCTGCTCCGCATCTTCCTGGTCGTCCCCGAGGCCGGGGTCGGCGCACGGCTGGGGCCGCGCGTCAAGGGGGGGGTACTGTCACGGTTTCGGCCGAGGCTGCGCCTTCTCCTTGTTTGGGCAGGCTTCGGCAGTCGTCGTCTCCGGAGTACTAGCTGCCACCGTTCTATGTTTCTATGTTTGATTGGTTTTGTCTGTGTTGCTACACCTGTTCCTTATTAGTGTTTATTAGGTGTCCTATTTAGTTCTCTTGAGTTTGGTCAGGTGTTGTGTGTAATTGTTTCCGTGTCACGTTGTGTGCTAGTTCGACATTTTCTGTTCTCTCTGTGTTTTGTGTTTTGAGAGAGAGTTCCGCACTTTGTGCGCCTTAGCATACTTTACTGTTGTGCGTAAAGTTCGCCTGTAGCCTGTTGCCGTGTTTGGCTCATTTTGGACTTTACTAAAGACGCTGTTCGTAACCTCTGTGTGTCCTGCGCCTGATTCTACACCACCTCTACACTCAACCCTGACAGTCTGTCACAGTTGACGTGTACCTATGATGAAAATTGCAGGCCTCTCTCATCTTTTTAAGTGGGAGAACTTGCACAATTGGTGCCTGACTAAATACTTTTTTCCCCACTGTATATGGACAAGCAATGACAGATCGGCATGGACTAAGATACAGTAGAATATTATAGAATAGAATGCAGTATATACATATGAGATGAGTAGTGCAAGATATGTAAACATTATTAAAGTGACTGGTGTTCCATTTCTTAAAGAGGCCAGTGGTTTCAATAGGCAGCAGCAGCCTCTAATGTCCTAGTGATGGCTATTTAACAGTCTGATGGCCTTGAGACAGAAGCTGTTCTTCATTCTCTCGGTCCCAGCCTTGATGCACCTGCACCAACCCCGCCATCCGGGACAGGAGGGGGGAACATGCAGTGGCTCGGGCGGTTCATGTCCTTAATGTTCTCATTTGCCCTTCCGCGACAGTGGGCGCTGCACCAGACATTAAACTACACTGTCATAAAGCTCATGGTTATTAGCTTATAAAACTAGACTGTCATAAAGCTCAGGGTTATTAGCTTGCACCAGACATTAAACTAGACTGTCATAAAGCTCAGGGTTATTAGCTTATTAAACTAGACTGTCATAAAGCTCAGGGTTATTAGCTTATTAAACTAGACTGTCATAAAGCTCAGGGTTATTAGCTTATTAAACTAGACTGTCATAAAGCTCAGGGTTATTAGCTTATAAAACTAGACTGTCATAAAGCTCAGGGTTATTAGCTTATAAAACTAGACTGTCATAAAGCTCAGGGTTATTAGCTTGCACCAGACATTAAACTAGCCTGTCATAAAGCTCAGGGTTATTAGCTTATAAAACTAGACTGTCATAAAGCTCATGGTTATTAGCTTATAAAACTAGACTGTCATAAAGATCAGGGTTATTAGCATGCACCACACATTAAACTAGAAAGTCATAAAGCTCATGGTTATTAGCTTATAAAACTAGACTGTCATAAAGCTCAGGGTTATTAGCTTGCACCACACATTAAACTAGACTGTCATAAAGCTCAGGGTTATTAGCTTGCACCAGACATTAAACTAGACTGTCATAAAGCTCAGGGTTATTAGCTTATTAAACTAGACTGTCATAAAGCTCAGGGTTATTAGCTTATAAAACTAGACTGTCATAAAGCTCAGGGTTATTAGCTTATAAAACTAGACTGTCATAAAGCTCATGGTTATTAGCTTGCACCAGACATTAAACTAGACTGTCATAAAGCTCATGGTTATTAGCTTATAAAACTAGACTGTCATAAAGCTCAGGGTTATTAGCTTGCACCACACATTAAACTAGACTGTCATAAAGCTCAGGGTTATTAGCTTGCACCAGACATTAAACTAGACTGTCATAAAGCTCAGGGTTATTAGCTTATTAAACTAGACTGTCATAAAGCTCAGGGTTATTAGCTTATAAAACTAGACTGTCATAAAGCTCAGGGTTATTAGCTTATAAAACTAGACTGTCATAAAGCTCATGGTTATTAGCTTGCACCAGACATTAAACTAGACTATCATAAAGCTCATGGTTATTAGCTTATTAAACTAGACTGTCATAATGCTCAGGGTTATTAGCTTATTAAACTAGACTGTCATAATGCTCATGGTTATTAGCTTATTAAACTAGACTGTCATAAAGCTCAGGGTTATTAGCTTATTAAACTAGACTGTCATAAAGCTCAGGGTTATTAGCTTGCACCAGACATTAAACTAGACTGTCATAAAGCTCAGGGTTATTAGCTTATTAAACTAGACTGTCATAAAGCTCAGGGTTATTAGCTTATTAAACTAGACTGTCATAAAGCTCATGGTTATTAGCTTATTAAACTAGACTGTCATAAAGCTCATGGTTATTAGCTTATTAAACTAGACTGTCATAAAGCTCATGGTTATTAGCTTATAAAACTAGACTGTCATAAAGCTCATGGTTATTAGCTTATTAAACTAGACTGTCATAAAGCTCATGGTTATTAGCTTATAAAACTAGACTGTCATAAAGCTCATGGTTATTAGCTTATTAAACTAGACTGTCATAAAGCTCATGGTTATTAGCATGCACCAGACATTAAACTAGACTGTCATAAAGCTCAGGGTTATTAGCTTATTAAACTAGACTGTCATAAAGCTCAGGGTTATTAGCTTATTAAACTAGACTGTCATAAAGCTCAGGGTTATTAGCTTGCACCAGACATTAAACTAGCCTGTCATAAAGCTCAGGGTTATTAGCTTATTAAACTAGACTGTCATAAAGCTCAGGGTTATTAGCTTATTAAACTAGACTGTCATAAAGCTCAGGGTTATTAGCTTATTAAACTAGACTGTCATAAAGCTCAGGGTTATTAGCTTATTAAACTAGACTGTCATAAAGCTCAGGGTTATTAGCTTATTAAACTAGACTGTCATAAAGCTCAGGGTTATTAGCTTATTAAACTAGACTGTCATAAAGCTCAGGGTTATTAGCTTGCACCAGACATTAAACTAGCCTGTCATAAAGCTCAGGGTTATTAGCTTATTAAACTAGACTGTCATAAAGCTCAGGGTTATTAGCTTATTAAACTAGACTGTCATAAAGCTCAGGGTTATTAGCTTATTAAACTAGACTGTCATAAAGCTCATGGTTATTAGCTTATTAAACTAGACTGTCATAAAGCTCATGGTTATTAGCTTATAAAACTAGACTGTCATAAAGCTCATGGTTATTAGCTTATTAAACTAGACTGTCATAAAGCTCATGGTTATTAGCTTATTAAACTAGACTGTCATAAAGCTCAGGGTTATTAGCTTATTAAACTAGACTGTCATAAAGCTCAGGGTTATTAGCTTGCACCAGACATTAAACTAGCCTGTCATAAAGCTCAGGGTTATTAGCTTATTAAACTAGACTGTCATAAAGCTCAGGGTTATTAGCTTATTAAACTAGACTGTCATAAAGCTCAGGGTTATTAGCTTATTAAACTAGACTGTCATAAAGCTCATGGTTATTAGCTTATTAAACTAGACTGTCATAAAGCTCATGGTTATTAGCTTATAAAACTAGACTGTCATAAAGCTCATGGTTATTAGCTTATTAAACTAGACTGTCATAAAGCTCATGGTTATTAGCTTATAAAACTAGACTGTCATAAAGCTCATGGTTATTAGCTTATTAAACTAGACTGTCATAAAGCTCAGGGTTATTAGCTTGCACCAGACATTAAACTAGACTGTCATAAAGCTCAGGGTTATTAGCTTATTAAACTAGACTGTCATAAAGCTCAGGGTTATTAGCTTATTAAACTAGACTGTCATAAAGCTCATGGTTATTAGCTTATTAAACTAGACTGTCATAAAGCTCATGGTTATTAGCTTATAAAACTAGACTGTCATAAAGCTCATGGTTATTAGCTTATTAAACTAGACTGTCATAAAGCTCATGGTTATTAGCTTATAAAACTAGACTGTCATAAAGCTCATGGTTATTAGCTTATTAAACTAGACTGTCATAAAGCTCAGGGTTATTAGCTTGCACGACACATTAAACTAAACTGTCATACAGTGAGGGAAATAAGTATTTGAGCCCCTCTCAATCAGAAAGATTTCTGGCTCCCAGGTGTCTTTTATACAGGTAACGAGCTGAGATTAGGAGCACACTCTTAAAGGGAGTGCTCATAATCTCAGCCTGTTACCTGTATAAAATACACCTGTCCACAGAAGCAATCAATCAATCAGATTCCAAACTCTCCACCATGGCCAAGACCAAAGAGCTCTCCAAGGATGTCAGGGACAAGATTGTAGACCTACACAAGGCTGGAATGGGCTACAAGACCATCGCCAAGCAGCTTGGTGAGAAGGTGACAACAGTTGGTGCGATTATTCGCAAATGGAAGAAACACAAAAGAACTGTCAATCTCCCTCGGCCTGGGGCTCCATGCAAGATCTCACTTCGTGGAGTTGCAATGATCATGAGAACGGTGAGGAATCAGCCCAGAACTGCACGGGAGGATCTTGTCAATGATCTCAAGGCAGCTGGGACCATAGTCACCAAGAAAACAATTGGTAACACACTACGCCTTGAAGGACTGAAATCCTGCAGCGCCCGCAAGGTCCCCCTGCTCAAGAAAGCACATATACAGGCCTGTCTGAAGTTTGCCAATGAACATCTGAATGATTCAGAGGAGAACTGGGTGAAAGTGTTTGGAGGAGGAGGAATGATGTCTATGACCCCAAGAACACCATCCCCACTGTCAAACATGGAGGTGGAAACATTATGCTTTGGGGGTGTTTTTCTGCTAAGGGGACAGGACAACTTCACCGCATCAAAGGGACGATGGATGGGGCCATGTACCGTCAAATCTTGGGTGAGAAAATGGGTCGTGGATGGGTATTCCAGCATGACAATGACCCAAAACACATGGCCAAGGCAACAAAGGAGTGGCTCAAGAAGAAGCACATTAAGGACCTGGAGTGGCCTAGCCAGTCTCCAGACCTTAATCCCATAGAAAATCTGTGGAGGGAGCTGAAGGTTCGAGTTGCCAAACGTCAGGCTCAAAACCTTAATGACTTGGAGAAGATCTGCAAAGAGGAGTGGGACAAAATCCCTCCTGAGATGTGTGCAAACCTGGTGGCCAACTACAAGAAACGTCTGACCTCTGTGATTGCCATTACTAAGTAATGTTCTGCAGAGGGGTCAAATACTTATTTCCCTCATTAAAATGCAAATCAATTTATAACATTTTTGACATGCGTTTTTTCTGGATTTTTTTGTTGTTATTCTGTCTCTCACTGTTCAAATAAACCTACCATTAAAATTATAGACTGATCATGTCTTTGTCAGTGGGCAAAAGTACAAAATCAGCAGGGGATCAAATACTTTTTTCCCCTCACTGTAATGCTCTTGGTTATTAGCTTGCAAGACTGAAACTGTGCAGTCTTGGAAAAGATAGATCATTCTTCAGATAGAGTGGAGTTGTTTCAGAGGACTACTACAAGCCTGGGGTTGTTCCCAATAACTCCTGAAGCACTCATTCACTACTCCCTGCAAATGTAAAAGCATCGTATTGGTGTTGGCATGGGCTATAAGGTTCTAGTCCATGAAGGGAAGGTGACAAGTGCACACTTTGGGAGAAATAAGAGATTATTGGGACACAACCCTGCGTATTCTGCTGGTACCTTCTGATGAGCGGCTTGATTATTTGACTGGCTGTGTCCTATTGACATGTGGAATGGATTCCTATTTTAATTAGGCTGTGAAATAATTATTTATCGATCTGCACATTTGAATAAATCTTTATTGTACCCCTCTCCCCCTCGTCTTTCTCCCCCTCTCTCCTCCCTCTCCCCCTCTCTCCCCCTCTGTCCCCTCTCCTCTCCCCTCCTCTCTCCTCCTCCCCTCCCCCTCTCTCTCTCCCCCTCTCCCCCTCTGTCTCTCCCCTCTCCTCCTCCTCCTTCCCTCCCCCCTCCTCTCTCTCCCCTCTCCCCCTCTCCCCTCTGCCTCTCCCTCTCCTCCCTCCCTCCCTCTCCCCTCCCCTCCCCTCCTCCCTCTTCTTTCCCTTCCCTCTCTCCCCTCTCCTCTCTCCCCCTCTCCCCCGCTCTCCTCCCCCCTCCCCCTCTCCCCCTCTGTCTCTCTCCCCCTCTCTCCCCTTCCTTCCCTCTCCCCTCTCTCTCCCTCCCTCCCTCTTTCTCCAGGCGTATCTCTAATTCGTGGTTGAGTACTGGTTGGTTCACTATGACCCTAGCTCTGGAGCTGTGTGACCGGATCAATGTCTATGGCATGGTGGCTCCAGACCACTGCAGGTGAGATCTGGACCTTGATCTGACTCATACTCTCTCTCTCTCTCTCTCTCTCTCTCTCTCTCTCTCTCTCTCTCTCTCTCTCTCTCTCTCTCTCTCTCTCTCTCTCTCTCTCTGTCTGTCTGTCTGTCTGTAGCTCTCTCTCTGTCTCTCTTTCTCGCTCTCTCTCTCTCTCTCTCTGATATGTTAGTCAAGTAATCTCTTCTGTCGTCCTGTACCCATCTCAGAGAGCCCCAGCCCCCATCGGTCCCCTACCACTACTACGAGCCCCTCGGTCCAGAGGAGTGTGCCATGTACATCAGCCATGAGCGAGGCCGCAGGGGCAGCCATCACCGCTTCATCACAGAGAAGAGGGTCTTCGCCAGCTGGGCTCGGACCTTCAACATCCACTTCTACCAGCCTGACTGGGAGCCCCCGCCGCTGCCCCCCGCTAACCGCACGCAGGGGTAGACGGTCTCGGTCAGCATACGTGACTGGCGACCGGGAGTGGAAGTGGGACGGTGACAGTGAATTCTGGGCATGTGTGGAAAAGATGAAACTCAGATGGACTGAGGACTGGACAGGAGCTGTAGATGGAGCTGGATAGACCGCATGGGACGGTCCAAAGCCTTCTGACCACAACTGAATGGTCCATACAGTAGGACTGCACATGGTCCTTCACTGGGGATCGACCGTCCTCCTCTAGTTATCTGTCATGGACAACTGGAAGGAAAAAATACAGTTGGCTGGTCCATAGGCTACTAACCACAACTAGTTTGACCGCACCTGATGGTCGTATGGGTTACTGACCACTATATGATGCTGATAAAGACAGCACCTCTACAGACACTGTCTAACTTCACATTCTCTCAAGATGCAGAAGAAAGAAATCACGTTTCTCCACTCCTGTTGCAGAGTGAATATTTGGCCTACATTTGGTGTACCATTTTACTGCAAGAAATGCTTAATTCTGCAGGAGTTGATATTACGGCTATGTCAGAGGTTAAAGACCTACAGTCTGTGTCTAGATTTCAGTTTCCATTCAACCCATCTGAACAGTAGGCTACAGTTCCCTTGACTTCCCATAGGCCTATTTGAAGTCCACGTCTTGTCAGCTGTCAAATGTATTTAGCACCTCACAATCATCACACATAACAGCCCTGCTATCATCCTCTTTTACCAAATGTCTTCCTTTTTCAATGCCCTCCCTTCTTTTTATTTTCAACTCTCCACACACCCCCCCCCCCCCCCCCTTTCTTTACTTGTGTAACCCTGTCATCACTTCCTGTTGAACGCAGAACGAGGGAGAGCTCGGTTTCTTTTTTTTGGAAAGTTTGTTGTTTTGGATAAAGTTACTAGCTAGCTACCTTTTTAGTGTGGATATTGGTTGCCATCAGTTACTGGGACTGCTACTATCTGTCCAGTGATCCTGCTGACCAAGGGTCTGTGGAGCTGTTTGGCGTAGCATATAGCCTAGCTGATAGCTAGCATATAGCCTAGCTGATAGCTAGCATATAGCCTAGCTGATAGCTAGCATATAGCCTAGCTGATAGCTAGCATATAGCCTAGCTGATAGCCTAGCATATAGCCTAGCTGATAGCCTAGCATATAGCCTAGCTGATAGCCTAGCATATAGCCTAGCTGATAGCCTAGCATATAGCCTAGCTGATAGCTAGCTTCCTATCAAGCTAGCAGGGTTTTCTCGAGGGCTTTAACACAGACCGCGACACGGTTAGCCATTGTGGCTGGGACCGCGGAATGTTTCCGAGCTTTGTGGCTGTCTAGATCCCTGCTGTTTGTTGCTTCCAGTCTTCCCTGTGACCTGTCCTGTCTGGAGCTGAGAGGAGTAACAGCGTAACCTACGATGTTACCATGACAAAGACCAAAGCTGGCGGGAGTACCGTTGAGGACAGTGGTGTGTCTCAGGTGAAGGATCTTTTAAATGAACAAAAATAGTTCTACAAGCAGTTGTTACAACAACAATAAAATAGTCAAAATATAGTCAAAATACTGGTGGAGTCAACTAATACAAGAATGGACAACCTGACTAGAGAGGTCCAGGACCTGAAGAACAGTTTGCAGTTCTCCCAGGGTCAGCTCAATGAGTCTAAACAGGAGAACGGCAAGATGACAGCAATCTGTAAGTCATTGAGAGAAGACATCAGTTCTGTGTGTGAATCCATAATAACAATGACTGACAAATCAGATCTCGAGGGACAATCAAGGCGGAACAACATGGTTGTGGACGGAATTGCAGAATCTCCACATGAGACGTGGACGGAGTCTGAGGACAAAGTGAGGGAAATGATCTCTGAGAAACTGAAGATGAACCACAGGAAGACTGAGGTGGAGCGCGCCCACAGGACTGGAAAACCCACCTCCGGCCCAGGTGACAGGCCCAGGGCAATAGTCATCAAGTTCCTGAGGTTCAAGGACAAGGTAGCTGTTCTGGATAGAGCCAAGAACTTGAGAGGAACGTATATCTTCCTCAACGAGGACTATCCTGAAGCTGTGCACCAGAAGAGGAAAGAACTTATCCCAGCCATGAAAGCTGACAGAGCGCGTGGGGACATTGCTTACATCCGCTATGACAGGCTCATTGTCCTCCCTCCTTCCCAGAAGCCTGGAAGGGATGAGAGAGCCAAGCCTATGGGTTCGTAGCTTCAACTCCACAGCACACACACACACAAACACACCAATTGATTAATGGACTGCTGAATGTATACTTTTTTCTCTTGCTTTGTTTGCTCTTTTCAGTATTTTGTCTATCTCTGATAAGCTACCCAGGAAAGGGCTGAAAATAGCCCATATTCATACAGTGGGGAGAACAAGTATTTGATACACTGCCGATTTTGCAGGTTTTCCTACTTACAAAGCATGTAGAGGTCTGTAATTTTTATCATAGGTACACTTCAACTGTAAGAGACGGAATCTAAAACAAAAATCCAGAAAATCACATTGTATGATTTTTTAGTAATTAATTTGCATTTTATTGTATGACATAAGTATTTGATCACCTACCAACCAGTAAGAATTCCGGCTCTCACAGACCTGTTCGTTTTTCTTTAAGAAGCCCTCCTGTTCTCCACTCATTACCTGTATTAACTGCACCTGTTTGAACTTGTTACCTGTATAAAAGACACCTGTCCACACACTCAATCAAACAGACTCCATCCTCTCCACAATGGCCAAGACCAGAGAGCTGTGTAAGGACATCAGGGATACAATTGTAGACCTGCACAAGGCTGGGATGGGCTACAGGACAATAGGCAAGCAGCTTGGTGAGAAGGCAACAACTGTTGGCGCAATTATTAGAAAATGGAAGAAGTTCAAGATGACGGTCAATCACCCTCGGTCTGGGGCTCCATGCAATATCTCACCTCGTGGGGCATCAATGATCATGAGGAAGGTGAGGGATCAGCCCAGAACTACACGGCAGGAACTGGTCAATGACCTGAAGAGAGCTGGGTCCACAGTCTCAAAGAAAACCATTAGTAACACACTACGCGGTCATGGATTAAAATCCTGCAGCGCACGCAAGGTCCCCCTGCTCAAGCCAGCGCATGTCCAGGCCCGTCTGAAGTTTGCCAATGACCATCTGGATGATCCAGAGGAGGAATTGGAGAAGGTCATGTGGTCTGATGAGACAGAAATAGAGCTTTTTGGTCTAAACTCCACTCGCCGTGTTTGGAGGAAGAAGAAGGATGAGTACAACCCCAAGAACACCATCCCAACCGTGAAGCATGGAGGTGGAAACATCATTCTTTGGGGATGCTTTTCTACAAAGGGGACAGGATGACTGCACCGTATTGAGGGGAGGATGGATGGGGCCATGTATCGCGAGATCTTGGCCAACAACCTCCTTCCCTCAGTAAGAGCATTGAAGATGGGTCGTGGCTGGGTCTTCCAGCATGACCACGACCCGAAACACACAGCCAGGGCAACTAAGGAGTGGCTCCGTAAGAAGCATCTCAAGGTCCTGAAGTGGCCTAGCCAGTCTCCAGATCTGAACCCAATAGAAAATCTTTGGAGGGAGCTGAAAGTCCGTATTGCCCAGCGACAGCCCCGAAACCTGAAGGATCTGGAGAAGGTCTGTATGGAGGAGTGGGCCAAAATCCCTGCTGCAGTGTGTGCAAACCTGGTCAAGATCTACAGGAAACGTATGATCTCTGTAATTGCAAACAAAGGTTTTTGTACCAAATATTAAGTTCTGGTTTTCTGATGTATCAAATACTTATGTCATGCAATAAAATGCAAATTAATTACTTAAAAATCATACAATGTGATTTTCTGGATTTTCCGTCTCTCACAGTTGAAGTGTACCTATGATAAAAATTACAGACCTCTACATGCTTTGTAAGGAGGAAAACCTGCAAAATCGGCAGTGTATCAAATACTTGTTCTCCCCACTGTATATGTAGCCTTAGAAATAAGGTTAATTAAATCAATAACTTGCTAACATCAGATAACATTCATATATTAGCCATTTCTGAGACTCACTTAGATAATTAATTTGATGATACAGCAGTAGCAATACAAGGATATAGCATCTATAGAAGAGACAGGAATGCTTATGGGGGAGGTGTTGCTGTATATATTCAGAGCCATATCCCTGTAATGCTTAGAGACAAGCTTATATCAAGTGTTATTGAAGTGTTATGGTTGCAGGTTCACCTGGCACGTCTAAAGCCTTTTCTTTTGGGGTGTTGCTATAGGCCACCAAGTGCTACCAGTCAGTATCTAAATAATATGTGTGAAATGCTTGTTAGTGTATGTGATGTAAACAGAGAGGTCTACTTTCTTGGGGACCTGAATATAGACTGGTTTTTATCAAGCTGTCCGCTCAAGAGGAAGCTTCTCACTGTAACCACTGAACACAATCAGACCACAAAATCTACTTTTGTGCGTCTAGACCCGTCTTTTCAAGGCGATCTTCGTATTCTGATAACAGAAGTTGCACGTACAGTGGGGGAAAAAAAGAATTTAGTCAGCCACCAATTTTTCAAGTTCTCCCACTTAAAAAGATGAGAGAGGCCTGTAATTTTCATCATAGGTACACGTCAACTATGACAGACAAATTGAGAAAAAAATTATCCAGGAAATCACATTGTAGGATTTGTAATGAATTTATTTGCAAATTATGGTGGAAAATAAGTATTTGGTCACCTACAAACAAGCAAGATTTCTGGCTCTCACAGACCTGTAACTTCTTCTTTAAGAGGCTCCTCTGTCCTCCACTCGTTACCTGTATTAATGGCACCTGTTTGAACTTGTTATCAGTATAAAAGACACCTGTCCTCCAGTGGGGAAAAAAGAATTTAGTTATTTATTTATCTTTTTCCCTGTAACTGTAATCTGGTTAAGGTTATTAATCAACCTACCAGGGTGTTTACAAACACTACAGGAACAAGATCACATTTTTAGAATGTTGTTCTAAAGCTGTATCCGTACCCATTTGGATGCAGTGATCAAAATATAGTGGCTATATCCAGGAAAGCCAAAGATCCAAAAGCTGGGCCTAAAATAGTGTATAACAGATCATACAAATATTTTGCTGTGATTTATGTGCATGATGTTAAACATATTTGTTGGTCTGATGTGATTAATAAGGATCATCCAGACGCTGCACTTGATGCATTTATGAAATTGCTTTTTCGAATTACTTTTGTAAAGTTAGTGTGGGAGAGGTGGGAAAATTATTGTTATTGATCAATAATGACAAACCTCCTGGCATTGATAACTTAGATGGAAAGCTACTGAGGATGGTAACTGACTCTATAGCCACTCCTATCTGTCATATCTTTAATCTGAGCCTAGAGGAAAGTCTTTGTCCTCAGGCCTGGAGGGAAGCCAAAGTCATTCCACTACCCAAGAGTGGCCTTTACTGGATCTAACAGCCGACCAATCAGCTTATCAGCTTGCTGCCACAACAGTTAGAAAAATGTGTGTTTGACCAAATACAATGACATTTTTTAAAATATATTTGTAAAATTAACAACAAGACTTTCAGCATGCTTATAGAGAAGGGCACTCAACATGTACTGCACTGACACAAATGACTGATGATTGGTTGAAGGAAATTGATAAGAAGAAGATTGTGGGAGCTGTACTGTTAGATTTCAGTGCAGCCTTTGATACTATTGACCATAACCTGTTGTTGAGAAAACGCATGTGTTATGGCTTTTCAACCTCTGCCATATCGTGGATTCAGAGCTATCTATCTAATAGAACTCAGAGGGTTTTCTTTAATGGAAGCTTCTCTAATGTCAAACACGTCAAGAGTGGTGTACCGCAGGGAAGCTCTCTAGGCCCTCTACTCGTTTCTGTTTTTACCAATGACCTGCCACTGGCATTAATTAAACAAAGCCTGTTTTCTCGTGTATGCTATTGATTCAACCCTATAAGCATCAGCAAACCCTTAACAAAGAGTTGCAGTCTGTTTTGGAATGAGAGGTCATTAATATACTTATCATCTCTAAAACTAAGAGCGTTGTATTTGGTACAAATAATAAATGGTGTGGCTGTTGAAGAATTTGAGGAGAATAAATTACTTTGTGTTACCTTAGATTGTAAACGGTCATGGTCAAAACATATTGATTCAATGGTTGTAAAGATGGGGAGAGGTCTGTCCGTAATGAAGAGATGCTCTGCTTTTTTGACACCACTCTCCACAAAGCAAGTCCTGCAGGCTCTAGTTTTGTCTTATCTTTATTATTGTCCAGTTGTGTGGTCGAGTGCTGCAAGGAAAGACCTAGTTAAGCTGCAGCTGGCACAGAACAGAGCGGCACGTCTTGCTCTTCATTGTTATCAGAGGGCTGATATACACGTCAGAGGCTGCTGCTGCATGAAAGCTGGGACCGAGAGAATGAAGAACAGCTTCTGTCTCAAGGCCATCAGACTGTTAAATAGCCATCACTAGCACATTAGAGGCTGCTGCTGCCTATTGAAATCACTGGCCACTTTAAGAAATGGAACACCAGTCACTTTAATAATGTTTACATATCTTGCACTACTCATCTCATATGTATATATACTGCATTCTATTCTATAATATTCTACTGTATCTTAGTCCATGCCGCTCTGTCATTGCTTGTCCATGTATATATTCTTAAATTCCATTCCTTACTAGATTTGTGTGTATTGGGTATATGTTGTGAAATTGTTAGATATTACTTGTTAGATATTACTGCACTGTCGGAGCTAGAAGCACAAGCATTTTGCTACACCCGCAATAACATCTGCGAAACACGTGTATGTGACAAATAAAATTTGATTTGGAATACTATGCATGCCAGTCTCTCTTTGCTAAGAGTTGGGAGATACTGACTTCATCACTTCTTGTTTTTATAAGAAACATTAATGTGTTGGAAAATCCAAATTATTTTGAGAGAGGAGGGAGGGGAGTGAGGAGGAGAGGAGAGGGAGGGGAGAGAGGAGGAGAGAGGAGGGAGGGGAGAGAGGAGGAGAGGGGAGGGAGGGGAGAGAGGAGGAGAGAGGAGGGGAGAGAGGGAGGGGAGAGAGGAGGAGAGAGGAGGGGAGAGAGGGAGGGGAGAGAGGAGGGAAGGGAGAGAGGAGGGAGGGGAGAGAGGAGGAGAGAGGAGGGTGGGGAGAGAGGAGGGAGGGGACTCTTCCCTTCCTCTCCTCTCCTCCTCTCTCCCCTCCCTCCCTCCTCTCTCCTTCTCCCTCCCTCCTCTCTCCCCTCCCTCTCTCCCCACCCTCCTCTCTCATCCTCTCTCCCTTCCCTCTCCTCTCCTCCTCTCTCCCCTCCCTCCTCTCTCATCCTCTCTCCCCTCCCTCCTCTCTCCCCTCCCTCTCCTCTCCTCCTCTCTCCTCATCTCTCCTCCTCTCTCCCCTCCCTCTCCTCTCTTCCTCTCTCCCCTCCCTCCTCTCTCCCCTCCCTCTCCCCTCCCTCTCCTCTCCTCCCTCTCCTCTCCTCCTCTCTCCCCTCCCTCTCCTCTCCTCCTCTCTCCCATCCCTCTCCTCTCCCCCTCTCTCCCCTCCCTCCTCTCCCCTCCTCTCTCCCCTCCCTCTCCTCTTTTCTTAAAGGGTCAGCCTTGGTGCCGCCTAGGTCAAGACCACTGGATTACTTGAAGACTTCAATCCCCAGACTTATTAACATCATTGCTATGTTTAATCTCTAAACTAGGGTTGCAGAATTCTGGAAACTTTCCCCAAATTTTGCAACCTTACTCTAAACTGTTTTGGAGAAAACACTGACCTAGGATCTGGTGAGGGTTTAGAGATAAAAAGCAACTAAAGAGAAAAAGGAAACTGGATTAGATGAAGGATGAAACAATACTGCAAGCTGAGATGTTTATACGTCTTTATTATTGGAGCGGACTGTTGAATGGTTTACAATTAAGAGGGAAAAATAAAGAGGATCCAATTAAGGATTTATAATACTGGAAAATATCACACACACACACACACACACAGCCGTTTTCATGAAATGTCATTTATTTTTTCATAAAAAATCATATTTTCCCCAACCCCCTTAGTATTTTTTTAAATCTAGTCCAAGGGGAGGGTCATGTTATTTCTAATTGATGAA
>NW_028161056.1:0-10000 GCF_964263955.1 Coregonus lavaretus | reverse complement strand
ACGGCGCTGTCTGGAGTAGTCACCTAACGGCTCTGTCTGGAGTAGTCACCTAACGGCGATGTCTGGAGTAGTCACCTAACGGCGCTGTCTGGAGTAGTCACCTAACGGCGCTGTCTGGAGTAGTCACCTAACGGCGCTGTCTGGAGTAGTCACCTAACGGCGCTGTCTGGAGTAGTCACCTAACGGCGCTGTCTGGAGTAGTCACCTAACGGCTCTGTCTGGAGTAGTCACCTAACGGCGCTGTCTGGAGTAGTCGCCTAACGGCTCTGTCTGGAGTAGTCACCTAACGGCGCCATCTGGAGTAGTCACCTAACGGCGCTGTCTGGAGTAGTCACCTAACGGCTCTGTCTGGAGTAGTCACCTAACGGCGCTGTCTGGAGTAGTCACCTAACGGCGCTGTCTGGAGTAGTCACCTAACGGCGCTGTCTGGAGTAGTCACCTAACGGCGCTGTCTGGAGTAGTCGCTGTCTGGAGTAGTCACCTAACGGCGCCGTCTGGAGTAGTCACCTAACGGCGCTGTCTGGAGTAGTCACCTAACGGCGCTGTCTGGAGTAGTCACCTAACGGCGCTGTCTGGAGTAGTCACCTAACGGCGCTGTCTCGAGTAGTCACCTAACGGCGCTGTCTGGAGTAGTCGCCTAACGGCGCTGTCTGGAGTAGTCACCTAACGGCTCTGTCTGGAGTAGTCACCTAACGGCGCTGTCTGGAGTAGTCACCTAACGGCGCTGTCTGGAGTAGTCACCTAACGGCGCTGTCTGGAGTAGTCACCTAACGGCGCTGTCTGGAGTAGTCACCTAACGGCGCTGTCTGGAGTAGTCACCTAACGGCGCTGTCTGGAGTAGTCACCTAACGGCGCCGTCTGGAGTAGTCACCTAACGGCGCTGTCTGGAGTAGTCGCTGTCTGGAGTAGTCACCTAACGGCGCTGTCTGGAGTAGTCACCTAACGGCGCCGTCTGGAGTAGTCACCTAACGGCGCTGTCTGGAGTAGTCACCTAACGGCGCCGTCTGGAGTAGTCACCTAACGGCGCTGTCTGGAGTAGTCACCTAACGGCGCCGTCTGGAGTAGTCACCTAACGGCGCTGTCTGGAGTAGTCACCTAACGGCGCCGTCTGGAGTAGTCACCTAACGGCTCTGTCTGGAGTAGTCACCTAACGGCGCCGTCTGGAGTAGTCACCTAACGGCGCCGTCTGGAGTAGTCACCTAACGGCGCCGTCTGGAGTAGTCACCTAACGGCGCTGTCTGGAGTAGTCACCTAACGGCGCTGTCTGGAGTAGTCACCTAACGGCGCTGTCTGGAGTAGTCACCTAACGGCGCTGTCTGGAGTAGTCACCTAACGGCGCCGTCTGGAGTAGTCACCTAACGGCGCTGTCTGGAGTAGTCACCTAACGGCTCTGTCTGGAGTAGTCACCTAACGGCGCTGTCTGGAGTAGTCACCTAACGGCGCTGTCTGGAGTAGTCACCTAACGGCGCTGTCTGGAGTAGTCACCTAACGGCGCTGTCTGGAGTAGTCACCTAACGGCGCTGTCTGGAGTAGTCACCTAACGGCGCCGTCTGGAGTAGTCACCTAGCGGCGCTGTCTGGAGTAGTCACCTAACGGCGCCGTCTGGAGTAGTCACCTAACGGCGCCGTCTGGAGTAGTCACCTAACGGCGCTGTCTGGAGTAGTCACCTAACGGCGCTGTCTGGAGTAGTCACCTAACGGCGCTGTCTGGAGTAGTCACCTAACGGCGCCGTCTGGAGTAGTCACCTAACGGCGCTGTCTGGAGTAGTCACCTAACGGCGCTGTCTGGAGTAGTCACCTAACGGCGCCGTCTGGAGTAGTCACCTAACGGCGCTGTCTGGAGTAGTCACCTAACGGCGCTGTCTGGAGTAGTCGCCTAACGGCGCTGTCTGGAGTAGTCACCTAACGGCTCTGTCTGGAGTAGTCACCTAACGGCTCTGTCTGGAGTAGTCACCTAACGGCTCTGTCTGGAGTAATCACCTAACGGCGCTGTCTGGAGTAGTCACCTAACGGCGTCGTCTGGAGTAGTCACCTAACGGCGCTGTCTGGAGTAGTCACCTAACGGCTCTGTCTGGAGTAGCCACCTAACGGCGCTGTCTGGAGTAGTCACCTAACGGCGTCGTCTGGAGTAGTCACCTAACGGCGCTGTCTGGAGTAGTCACCTAACGGCGCTGTCTGGAGTAGTCGCCTAACGGCTCTGTCTGGAGTAGTCACCTAACGGCGCCGTCTGGAGTAGTCACCTAACGGCGCCGTCTGGAGTAGTCACCTAACGGCGCCGTCTGGAGTAGTCACCTAACGGCGCTGTCTGGAGTAGTCACCTAACGGCGCCGTCTGGAGTAGTCACCTAACGGCGCCGTCTGGAGTAGTCACCTAACGGCGCTGTCTGGAGTAGTCACCTAACGGCGCCGTCTGGAGTAGTCACCTAACGGCGCCGTCTGGAGTAGTCGCCTAACGGCGCTGTCTGGAGTAGTCGCCTAACGGCGCTGTCTGGAGTAGTCGCCTAACGGCTCTGTCTGGAGTAGTCACCTAACGGCTCTGTCTGGAGTATCAATCAATCAATCAATTTTATTTTATATAGCCCTTCTTACATCAGCTAATATCTCGAAGTGCTGTACAGAAACCCAGCCTAAAACCCCAAACAGCTAGTAATGCAGGTGTAGAAGCACGGTGGCTAGGAAAAACTCCCTAGAAAGGCAAAACCTAGGAAGAAACCTAGAGAGGAACCAGGCTATGAGGGGTGGCCAGTCCTCTTCTGGCTGTGCCGGGTGGAGATTATAACAGAACCATGCCAAGATGTTCAAAAATGTTCATAAGTGACAAGCATGGTCAAATAATAATCAGGAATAAATCTCAGTTGGCTTTTCATAGCCGATCATTAGAGTTTAAAACAGCAGGTCTGGGACAGGTAGGGGTTCCATAACCGCAGGCAGAACAGTTTAAACTGGAATAGCAGCAAGGCCAGGCGGACTGGGGATAGCAAGGAGTCACCACGGCCGGTAGTCCCGACGTATGGTCCTAGGGCTCAGGTCTCTCAGTTGGCTTTTCATAGCCGATCATTTAGAGTTGAAAACAGCAGGTCTGGGACAGGTAGGGGTTTCGTAGCCGCAGGCAGAACAGTTGAAACTGGAATAGCAGCAAGGCCAGGCGGACTGGGGGCAGCAGGGTGTCATCATGCCCGGTAGTCCTGACGTATGGTCCTAGGGCTCAGGTTCTCAGAGAGAAAGAGAGAACGAGAGAATTAGAGAGAGCATACTTAAATTCACACAGGACACTGGATAAGACAGGAGAAGTACTCCAGGTATAACCAACTAACCCCAGCCCCCCGACACATAAACTACTGCAGCATAAATACTGGAGGCTGAGACAGGAGCGGTCCGGAGACACTGTGGCCCCATCCGAAGAAACCCCCGGACAGGGCCAAACAGGAAGGATATAACCCCACCCACTCCGCCAAAGCACAGCCCCCGCACCACTAGAGGGATATCCCCAACCACCAACTTACAATCCTGAGACAAGGCCGAGTATAGCCCACAGAGGTCTCCACCACAGCACAAACCAAGGGGGGGGGGGGCGCCAACCCAGACAGGAAGATCACGTCAGTAACTCAACCCACTCAAGTGACGCACCCCTCCCAGGGACGGCATGAAAGAGCACCAGCAGGCCAGTGACTCAGCCCCTGCAACAGGGTTAGAGGCAGAGAACCCCAGTGGAGAGGGGAACCGGCCTGGCAGAGACAGCAAGGGCTGTTCGTTGCTCCAGCCTTTCCGTTCACCTTCACACTCCTGGGCCAGACTACACTCAATCATATGACCTACTGAAGAGATAAGTCTTCAGTAAAGACTTAAAGGTTGAGACCGAGTCTGCGTCTCTCACATGGGTAGGCAGACTGTTCCATAAAAATGGAGATCTATAGGAGAAAGCCCTGCCTCCCGCTGTTTGCTTAGAAATTCTAGGGACAATTAGGAGGCCTGCGTCTTGTGACCGTAGCGTACGTATTGGTATGTACGGCAGGACCAACTCGGAAAGATAGGTAGGAGCAAGCCCATGTAACGCTTTATAGGTTAACAGTAAAACCTTGAAATCAGCCCTTGCCTTAACAGGAAGCCAGTGTAGGGAAGCTAGCACTGGAGTAATATGATCAAATTTCTTGGTTCTAGTCAGGATTCTAGCAGCCGTATTTAGCACTAACTGAAGTTTATTTAGTGCTTTATCCGGGTAGCCGGAAAATAGAGCATTGCAGTAGTCTAATCTAGAAGTAACAAATGCATGGATTAATTTTTCTGCATCATTTTTGGACAGAAAATTTCTGATTTTTGCAATGTTACGTAGATGGAAAAAAGCTGTCCTTGAAACAGTCTTGATATGTTCGTCAAAAGAGAGATCAGGGTCAAGAGTAACGCCTAGGTCCTTCACAGTTTTATTTGAGACGACTTTACAACCATCAAGATGAATTGTCAGATTTAACAGAAGATCTCTTTGTTTCTTGGGACCTAGAACAAGCATCTCTGTTTTGTCCGAGTTTAAAAGTAAAAAGTTTTCAGCCATCCACTTCCTTATGTCTGAAACACAGGCTTCTAGCGAGGGCAATTTTGGGGCTTCACCATGCTTCATTGAAATGTACAGCTGTGTGTCATCCGCATAGCAGTGAAAGTTAACATTATGTTTTCGAATAACATCCCCAAGAGGTAAAATATATAGTGAAAACAATAGTGGTCCTAAAACGGAACCTTGAGGAACACCGAAATGTACAGTTGATTTGTCGGAGGACAGACCATTCACAGAGACAAACTGATATCTTTCCGACAGGTAGGATCTAAACCAGGCCAGAACTTGTCCGTGTAGACCAATTTGGGTTTCCAGTCTCTCCAAAAGAATGTGGTGATCGATGGTGTCAAAGGCAGCACTAAGGTCTAGTAGCACGAGGACAGATGCAGAGCCTCGGTCTGACGCCATTAAAAGGTCATTTACCACCTTCACAAGTGCAGTCTCAGTGCTATGATGGGGTCTAAAACCAGACTGAAGCATTTCGTATACATTGTTTGTCTTCAGAAAGGCAGTGAGTTGCTGCGCAACAGCTTTTTCTAAAATTTTTGAGAGGAATGGAAGATTCGATATTGGCCGATAGTTTTTTATATTTTCCGGGTCAAGGTTTGGCTTTTTCAAGAGAGGCTTTATCACTGCCACTTTTAGTGAGTTTGGTACACATCCGGTGGATAGAGAGCTGTTTATTATGTTCAACATAGGAGGGCCAAGCACAGGAAGCAGCTCCTTCAGCAGTTTAGTAGGAATAGGATCCAGTATGCAGCTTGAAGGTTTAGAGGCCATGATTATTTTCATCATTGTGTCAAGAGATATAGTACTAAAACACTTAAGTGTCTCTCCCGATCCCAGGCCCTCGCAGAGCTGTGCAGATCCAGGACAGCTAAGCCCTGGAGGAATACGCAGATTCAAAGAGGAGTCCGTAATTTGCTTTCTAATGGTCATGATCTTTTCCTCAAAGAAGTTCATGAATTTATCACTGCTGAAGTGAAAACCATCCTCTCTTGGGGAATGCTGCTTTTTAGTTAGCTTTGCAACAGTATCAAAAAGAAATTTTGGATTGTTCTTATTTTCCTCGATTAATTTGGAAAAGTAGGATGATCGAGCAGCAGTGAGGGCTCTTCGGTACTGCACGGTACTGTCTTTCCAAGCTAGTCGGAAGACTTCCAGTTTGGTGTGGCGCCATTTCCGTTCCAATTTCCTGGAAGCTTGCTTCAAAGCTCGGGTATTTTCTGTATACCAGGGAGCTAGTTTCTTATGACAAATGTTTTTCGTTTTTAGGGGTGCAACTGCATCTAGGGTATTGTGCAAGGTTAAATTTAGTTCCTCAGTTAAGTGGTTAACTGATTTTTGTCCTCTGACGTCCTTGGGTAGGCAGAAGGGGTCTGGAAGGGCATCAATGAATTTTTGTGTTGTCTGAGAATTTATAGCACGACTTTTGATGCTCCTTGGTTGGGGTCTGAGCAGATTATTTGTTGCGATTGCAAACGTAATAAAATGGTGGTCCGATAGTCCAGGATTTTGTGGAAAAACATTAAGATCTACAACATTTATTCCATGGGACAAAACTAGGTCCAGAGTATGACTGTGGCAGTGAGTAGGTCCAGAGACATGTTGGACAAAACCCACTGAGTCGATAATGGCTCCGAAGGACTTTTGGAGTGGGTCTGTGGACTTCTCCATGTGAATATTAAAATCACCAAAAATTAGAATATGATCTGCTATGACTACAAGGTCTGATAGGAATTCAGGAAACTCAGAGAGGAACGCTGTATATGGCCCAGGAGGCCTGTAAACAGTAGCTATAAAAAGTGATTGAGTAGGCTGCATAGATTTCATGACTAGAAGCTCGAAAGATGAAAACGTCATTTTTTTTTTTGTAAATTGAAATTTGCTATCGTAAATGTTAGCAACACCTCCGCCTTTGCGGGATGCACGGGGAATATGGTCACTAGTGTAACCAGGAGGTGAGGCCTCATTTAACACAGCAAATTCATCAGGCTTAAGCCATGTTTCAGTCAGGCCAATCACATCAAGATTATGATCAGTGATTAGTTCATTGACTATGACTGCCTTTGAAGTGAGGGATCTAACATTAAGTAACCCTATTTTGAGATGTGAGGTATCACGATCTCTTTCAATAATGGCAGGAATGGAGGAGGTCTTTATCCTAATAAGATTGCTAGGGTGGACACCACCATGTTTAGTTTTGCCCAACCTAGGTCGAGGCACAGACACAGTCTCAATGGGTATGGCTGAGCTGACTACACTGACTATGCTATTGGCAGACTCCACTAAGCTGGCAGGTTGGCTAACAGCCTGCTGCCTGGCCTGCACCCTATTTCACTGTGGGGCTAAAGGAGTTAGAGCCCTATCTATGTTGGTAGATAAGAGGAGAGCACCCCTCCAGCTAGGATGGAGTCCGTCACTCCTCAGCAGGTCAGGCTTGATCCTGTTTGTGGGTGAGTCCCAGAAAGAGGGCCAATTATCCACAAATGTTATCTTTTGGGAGGGGCAGAAAACAGTTTTCAACCAGCGATTAAGTGCTGAGACTCTGCTGTAGAGCTCGTCACTTCCCCTAACTGGGAGGGGGCCAGAGACAATTACTCGATGCCGACACATCTTTCTAGCTGATTTACACGCTGAAGCTATGTTGCACTTGGTGACCTCTGACTGTTTCATCCTAACATCGTTGGTGCCGACGTGGATAACAATATCTCTATACTCTCTACACTCGCCAGTTTTAGCTTTAGCCAGCACCATCTTTAGATTAGCCTTAACGTCGGTAGCCCTGCCCCCTGGTAAACAGTGTATGATCGCTGGGTGATTCGTTTTAAGTCTAATACTGCGGGTAATGGAGTCGCCAATGACTAGGGTTTTCAATTTGTCAGAGCTAATGGTGGGAGCCTTCGGCGTCTCAGACCCCGTAACGGGAGGAGTAGAGACTAGAGAAGACTCAGACTCAGACTCCGACTCGCTACATAATGGGGAAAACCGGTTGAAGGTTTCTGTCGGCTGAATGAGCGACACCGGTTGAGCATTCCAACAGTATTTCCCTCCAGAAGCCATGAGAAAGTTGTCCGGCTGCAGGGACTGTGCGGGGGGAGTTATACTAACGTTACTGTCTGTACTTACTGGTGGCACAGACGCTGTTTCTTCCTTTCCTACACTGATAATACTCTTGCCTAACGATTGCGTCTGAAGCTGGGCTTGTAGCACAGCTATTCTCGCCGTAAGGCGAGAATTCTCCTGTATATTATGAGTACAGCGACTGCAATTAAAAGACATCATGTTAATGTTACTACTTAGCTTCGGCTGTTGAAGATGTTGATGAGCCATGTCCAGATAAAGCGTCCGGAGTGAAAAAGTTGAATAAGGGAAAAAAAAGTTGCGATGGAAAAACGGAAAATAACGTAAAGTTGGCAGCTAAAACGCACAGGAAAATGACTCTTCTGTCTCGGGATAAACGTCCGGGGTGAAAAAGTTTAACGAAAAAAGATGAGTGAGGACAAAACTAAAAAGTTGGTAAATTTGTTGAACACAGAGATTGATTAAACGTTTATTAAAAGTAAAACGTGAATAGTTTGGCAGGTAGCCAAGTAGCAACAAACAGCAGAGCAGCAAGGAGACAATGCGGAAGCGAGACGGAAGTCACGTGTCACCTAACGGCTCTGTCTGGAGTAGTCACCTAACGGCGCTGTCTGGAGTAGTCACCTAACGGCGCCGTCTGGAGTAGTCACCTAACGGCGCTGTCTGGAGCACCGACTGTGAGAAATCACTAAGCGGATCACTGACCCCTTTTCCCCCCACACACACATTCATAGTACTGAGAAATACACAAAAGCACTGTAGAAGCCTTCTAGACTTCTGAGGTCAACTAGCCATCACTTCTCACTATTGTTAAATAGTTTGAGAAATGTAGAATACGTGTAATTCAATATCAATAGTAGGGGAGAGTGGGGTAAGTTCAGCCCTTTCTTACATTCAGCATCTGCCCGTCAAAGGAAATATAGTATTCTTTCTAACAAAGATATCTACATATATTTCAGGATGTTGTGTATCCCCGGAAATAATCATAATTCATGTAAACATCACAGTTTTGAAAACAAAAAAAGTATTCTCTTGTCATGGGTTAAGTGTGCCACGGGACAAGGTAAGTTAAGCCACCTACACATTTCTGTAATTAAATATTACTACTACCTTTTTAAAACCATGTCTATCTTTAGTTCCCAAACACAATCCAGGCCCTGTTGTTACCTCATATCCCATCTATAACGCCTTGCGTTACTCCTGGGGGAAAAAACACTTACATTTGCTCACCTTGACATTGGCTCAACCATTGGCTCAACCATTGGCTCAACTTACCTCAAGGCAAACATTTTGACTATATTAGCCTACACAGCTACAAGGATTCATACTAGGTTTAGGACCTCCATATAGAAGTTAATAGAGACCCCAACTGATGTTTATAACAATCTTGAAATGATCTACTTTGGTTTAGATACAAGGATCATGAAACCTATAACACAATACATTCATTTGATTTGACTTGGTGAAAACCCGTTTTTTGGACCTAACTTGCTTTTACCCCTTTTCCCATGTGGTTTCCTCCTTCACAGACTCCATGAAATGATGACCTCTTCCTACATATTTGGTGAAATTATTAATTTATAATTTATTAAATTATTAATTATAAATTGAGTGTATGTTTTCCTAGAAACAATGGTGGCTCAACTTACCCCACTCTCCCCTACTTTGTTGGTTATGAATTAAAACGTCCCTTAAAACGCGTCAGTCATTTAATAAATCATATTGTGTGCGTCATGATGAGGCCAAGTTCTCTCATTTCAGTGATGTAAATAAATTAAAAGTCACTAGATAAGTCATCTACAAGGGGTACTGGAGTACAACATCACAGCTGATCATATTAACACCATTATCAACACCAGAGAGGATGTTAACGTCATATCTAATACGTCTGTTCATTTACTGTAAACTGTACCCAGAGCACGTCTAAGTGATGATGATTGATACAACTAGATTAACAGCCCATGAGATAAGGAGTACATTGGTACTCTATCCTCAGTGTGGTTCTGTCTGTAAGGATGGGATGTTAGGTCAGTTGACCTCTTGTCTGTAAGGATGGGATGTTAGGTCAGTTGACCTCTTGTCTGTAAGGATGGGATGTCAGGTCAGTTGACCTCTTGTTATGTAAGGATGGGATGTCAGTTTACCTCTTGTTTCGGGTGTCCAAAGCGTCCTCTCTCTCTGCGTCCCAGTCTGTCTCTGCGTTAGGGTTAGGTAAGTATTCCAGCAGAGACAGAGGTCAGGAGTTGAGGTGGTCTATTCGCTGGTCAGTCCACTCATCTGTTGGGTCCTCTTTTTTGGTAGTCAGTTCGGAGGTTTTTCAGCTGTTCTGTCAGATGATGGTTTTCTATGCTGGGCTTTTTTGGTGGTTTGTT
>NW_028161057.1:0-46478 GCF_964263955.1 Coregonus lavaretus | reverse complement strand
GTACTTGCAGACTTGAAAACCCTTGCCTATTGTAGAGCGTGCCTCCTACTTCCACTGCTGAACGAAAACCCATGATTTTGGACCCTGTTTTCATGCGAAAAGGCTAAAAGAAATGTTTCACGTTTGTTACACTCAAACAGTGTCTCCTCTCATATGCTGAACTGGTCGCATTGTGGATTTTGGTTAAAACATGATTTTGGACAATGTTCATGGAACTCAGTTTAAAACGTACTTGCAGACTTGAAAACCCTTGCCTATTGTAGAGCGCGCCTCCTACTTCCACTGCTGAACGAAAACCCATGATTTTGGACCCTGTTTTCATGCGAAAAGGCTAAAAGAAATGTTTCACGTTTGTTACACTCAAACAGTGTCTCCTCTCATATGCTGAACTGGTCGCATTGTGGATTTTGGTTAAAACATGATTTTGGACAATGTTCATGGAACTCAGTTTAAAACGTACTTGCAGACTTGAAAACCCTTGCCTATTGTAGAGCGCGCCTCCTACTTCCACTGCTGAACGAAAACCCATGATTTTGGACCCTGTTTTCATGCGAAAAGGCTAAAAGAAATGTTTCACGTTTGTTACACTCAAACAGTGTCTCCTCTCATATGCTGAACTGGTCGCATTGTGGATTTTGGTTAAAACATGATTTTGGACAATGTTCATGGAACTCAGTTTAAAACGTACTTGCAGACTTGAAAACCCTTGCCTATTGTAGAGCGCGCCTCCTACTTCCACTGCTGAACGAAAACCCATGATTTTGGACCCTGTTTTCATGCGAAAAGGCTAAAAGAAATGTTTCACGTTTGTTACACTCAAACAGTGTCTCCTCTCATATGCTGAACTGGTCGCATTGTGGATTTTGGTTAAAACATGATTTTGGACAATGTTCATGGAACTCAGTTTAAAACGTACTTGCAGACTTGAAAACCCTTGCCTATTGTAGAGCGCGCCTCCTACTTCCACTGCTGAACGAAAACCCATGATTTTGGACCCTGTTTTCATGCGAAAAGGCTAAAAGAAATGTTTCACGTTTGTTACACTCAAACAGTGTCTCCTCTCATATGCTGAACTGGTCGCATTGTGGATTTTGGTTAAAACATGATTTTGGACAATGTTCATGGAACTCAGTTTAAAACGTACTTGCAGACTTGAAAACCCTTGCCTATTGTAGAGCGCGCCTCCTACTTCCACTGCTGAACGAAAACCCATGATTTTGGACCCTGTTTTCATGCGAAAAGGCTAAAAGAAATGTTTCACGTTTGTTACACTCAAACAGTGTCTCCTCTCATATGCTGAACTGGTCGCATTGTGGATTTTGGTTAAAACATGATTTTGGACAATGTTCATGGAACTCAGTTTAAAACGTACTTGCAGACTTGAAAACCCTTGCCTATTGTAGAGCGCGCCTCCTACTTCCACTGCTGAACGAAAACCCATGATTTTGGACCCTGTTTTCATGCGAAAAGGCTAAAAGAAATGTTTCACGTTTGTTACACTCAAACAGTGTCTCCTCTCATATGCTGAACTGGTCGCATTGTGGATTTTGGTTAAAACATGATTTTGGACAATGTTCATGGAACTCAGTTTAAAACGTACTTGCAGACTTGAAAACCCTTGCCTATTGTAGAGCGCGCCTCCTACTTCCACTGCTGAACGAAAACCCATGATTTTGGACCCTGTTTTCATGCGAAAAGGCTAAAAGAAATGTTTCACGTTTGTTACACTCAAACAGTGTCTCCTCTCATATGCTGAACTGGTCGCATTGTGGATTTTGGTTAAAACATGATTTTGGACAATGTTCATGGAACTCAGTTTAAAACGTACTTGCAGACTTGAAAACCCTTGCCTATTGTAGAGCGCGCCTCCTACTTCCACTGCTGAACGAAAACCCATGATTTTGGACCCTGTTTTCATGCGAAAAGGCTAAAAGAAATGTTTCACGTTTGTTACACTCAAACAGTGTCTCCTCTCATATGCTGAACTGGTCGCATTGTGGATTTTGGTTAAAACATGATTTTGGACAATGTTCATGGAACTCAGTTTAAAACGTACTTGCAGACTTGAAAACCCTTGCCTATTGTAGAGCGCGCCTCCTACTTCCACTGCTGAACGAAAACCCATGATTTTGGACCCTGTTTTCATGCGAAAAGGCTAAAAGAAATGTTTCACGTTTGTTACACTCAAACAGTGTCTCCTCTCATATGCTGAACTGGTCGCATTGTGGATTTTGGTTAAAACATGATTTTGGACAATGTTCATGGAACTCAGTTTAAAACGTACTTGCAGACTTGAAAACCCTTGCCTATTGTAGAGCGCGCCTCCTACTTCCACTGCTGAACGAAAACCCATGATTTTGGACCCTGTTTTCATGCGAAAAGGCTAAAAGAAATGTTTCACGTTTGTTACACTCAAACAGTGTCTCCTCTCATATGCTGAACTGGTCGCATTGTGGATTTTGGTTAAAACATGATTTTGGACAATGTTCATGGAACTCAGTTTAAAACGTACTTGCAGACTTGAAAACCCTTGCCTATTGTAGAGCGCGCCTCCTACTTCCACTGCTGAACGAAAACCCATGATTTTGGACCCTGTTTTCATGCGAAAAGGCTAAAAGAAATGTTTCACGTTTGTTACACTCAAACAGTGTCTCCTCTCATATGCTGAACTGGTCGCATTGTGGATTTTGGTTAAAACATGATTTTGGACAATGTTCATGGAACTCAGTTTAAAACGTACTTGCAGACTTGAAAACCCTTGCCTATTGTAGAGCGCGCCTCCTACTTCCACTGCTGAACGAAAACCCATGATTTTGGACCCTGTTTTCATGCGAAAAGGCTAAAAGAAATGTTTCACGTTTGTTACACTCAAACAGTGTCTCCTCTCATATGCTGAACTGGTCGCATTGTGGATTTTGGTTAAAACATGATTTTGGACAATGTTCATGGAACTCAGTTTAAAACGTACTTGCAGACTTGAAAACCCTTGCCTATTGTAGAGCGCGCCTCCTACTTCCACTGCTGAACGAAAACCCATGATTTTGGACCCTGTTTTCATGCGAAAAGGCTAAAAGAAATGTTTCACGTTTGTTACACTCAAACAGTGTCTCCTCTCATATGCTGAACTGGTCGCATTGTGGATTTTGGTTAAAACATGATTTTGGACAATGTTCATGGAACTCAGTTTAAAACGTACTTGCAGACTTGAAAACCCTTGCCTATTGTAGAGCGCGCCTCCTACTTCCACTGCTGAACGAAAACCCATGATTTTGGACCCTGTTTTCATGCGAAAAGGCTAAAAGAAATGTTTCACGTTTGTTACACTCAAACAGTGTCTCCTCTCATATGCTGAACTGGTCGCATTGTGGATTTTGGTTAAAACATGATTTTGGACAATGTTCATGGAACTCAGTTTAAAACGTACTTGCAGACTTGAAAACCCTTGCCTATTGTAGAGCGCGCCTCCTACTTCCACTGCTGAACGAAAACCCATGATTTTGGACCCTGTTTTCATGCGAAAAGGCTAAAAGAAATGTTTCACGTTTGTTACACTCAAACAGTGTCTCCTCTCATATGCTGAACTGGTCGCATTGTGGATTTTGGTTAAAACATGATTTTGGACAATGTTCATGGAACTCAGTTTAAAACGTACTTGCAGACTTGAAAACCCTTGCCTATTGTAGAGCGCGCCTCCTACTTCCACTGCTGAACGAAAACCCATGATTTTGGACCCTGTTTTCATGCGAAAAGGCTAAAAGAAATGTTTCACGTTTGTTACACTCAAACAGTGTCTCCTCTCATATGCTGAACTGGTCGCATTGTGGATTTTGGTTAAAACATGATTTTGGACAATGTTCATGGAACTCAGTTTAAAACGTACTTGCAGACTTGAAAACCCTTGCCTATTGTAGAGCGCGCCTCCTACTTCCACTGCTGAACGAAAACCCATGATTTTGGACCCTGTTTTCATGCGAAAAGGCTAAAAGAAATGTTTCACGTTTGTTACACTCAAACAGTGTCTCCTCTCATATGCTGAACTGGTCGCATTGTGGATTTTGGTTAAAACATGATTTTGGACAATGTTCATGGAACTCAGTTTAAAACGTACTTGCAGACTTGAAAACCCTTGCCTATTGTAGAGCGCGCCTCCTACTTCCACTGCTGAACGAAAACCCATGATTTTGGACCCTGTTTTCATGCGAAAAGGCTAAAAGAAATGTTTCACGTTTGTTACACTCAAACAGTGTCTCCTCTCATATGCTGAACTGGTCGCATTGTGGATTTTGGTTAAAACATGATTTTGGACAATGTTCATGGAACTCAGTTTAAAACGTACTTGCAGACTTGAAAACCCTTGCCTATTGTAGAGCGCGCCTCCTACTTCCACTGCTGAACGAAAACCCATGATTTTGGACCCTGTTTTCATGCGAAAAGGCTAAAAGAAATGTTTCACGTTTGTTACACTCAAACAGTGTCTCCTCTCATATGCTGAACTGGTCGCATTGTGGATTTTGGTTAAAACATGATTTTGGACAATGTTCATGGAACTCAGTTTAAAACGTACTTGCAGACTTGAAAACCCTTGCCTATTGTAGAGCGCGCCTCCTACTTCCACTGCTGAACGAAAACCCATGATTTTGGACCCTGTTTTCATGCGAAAAGGCTAAAAGAAATGTTTCACGTTTGTTACACTCAAACAGTGTCTCCTCTCATATGCTGAACTGGTCGCATTGTGGATTTTGGTTAAAACATGATTTTGGACAATGTTCATGGAACTCAGTTTAAAACGTACTTGCAGACTTGAAAACCCTTGCCTATTGTAGAGCGCGCCTCCTACTTCCACTGCTGAACGAAAACCCATGATTTTGGACCCTGTTTTCATGCGAAAAGGCTAAAAGAAATGTTTCACGTTTGTTACACTCAAACAGTGTCTCCTCTCATATGCTGAACTGGTCGCATTGTGGATTTTGGTTAAAACATGATTTTGGACAATGTTCATGGAACTCAGTTTAAAACGTACTTGCAGACTTGAAAACCCTTGCCTATTGTAGAGCGCGCCTCCTACTTCCACTGCTGAACGAAAACCCATGATTTTGGACCCTGTTTTCATGCGAAAAGGCTAAAAGAAATGTTTCACGTTTGTTACACTCAAACAGTGTCTCCTCTCATATGCTGAACTGGTCGCATTGTGGATTTTGGTTAAAACATGATTTTGGACAATGTTCATGGAACTCAGTTTAAAACGTACTTGCAGACTTGAAAACCCTTGCCTATTGTAGAGCGCGCCTCCTACTTCCACTGCTGAACGAAAACCCATGATTTTGGACCCTGTTTTCATGCGAAAAGGCTAAAAGAAATGTTTCACGTTTGTTACACTCAAACAGTGTCTCCTCTCATATGCTGAACTGGTCGCATTGTGGATTTTGGTTAAAACATGATTTTGGACAATGTTCATGGAACTCAGTTTAAAACGTACTTGCAGACTTGAAAACCCTTGCCTATTGTAGAGCGCGCCTCCTACTTCCACTGCTGAACGAAAACCCATGATTTTGGACCCTGTTTTCATGCGAAAAGGCTAAAGAAATGTTTCACGTTTGTTACACTCAAACAGTGTCTCCTCTCATATGCTGAACTGGTCGCATTGTGGATTTTGGTTAAAACATGATTTTGGACAATGTTCATGGAACTCAGTTTAAAACGTACTTGCAGACTTGAAAACCCTTGCCTATTGTAGAGCGCGCCTCCTACTTCCACTGCTGAACGAAAACCCATGATTTTGGACCCTGTTTTCATGCGAAAAGGCTAAAAGAAATGTTTCACGTTTGTTACACTCAAACAGTGTCTCCTCTCATATGCTGAACTGGTCGCATTGTGGATTTTGGTTAAAACATGATTTTGGACAATGTTCATGGAACTCAGTTTAAAACGTACTTGCAGACTTGAAAACCCTTGCCTATTGTAGAGCGCGCCTCCTACTTCCACTGCTGAACGAAAACCCATGATTTTGGACCCTGTTTTCATGCGAAAAGGCTAAAAGAAATGTTTCACGTTTGTTACACTCAAACAGTGTCTCCTCTCATATGCTGAACTGGTCGCATTGTGGATTTTGGTTAAAACATGATTTTGGACAATGTTCATGGAACTCAGTTTAAAACGTACTTGCAGACTTGAAAACCCTTGCCTATTGTAGAGCGCGCCTCCTACTTCCACTGCTGAACGAAAACCCATGATTTTGGACCCTGTTTTCATGCGAAAAGGCTAAAAGAAATGTTTCACGTTTGTTACACTCAAACAGTGTCTCCTCTCATATGCTGAACTGGTCGCATTGTGGATTTTGGTTAAAACATGATTTTGGACAATGTTCATGGAACTCAGTTTAAAACGTACTTGCAGACTTGAAAACCCTTGCCTATTGTAGAGCGCGCCTCCTACTTCCACTGCTGAACGAAAACCCATGATTTTGGACCCTGTTTTCATGCGAAAAGGCTAAAAGAAATGTTTCACGTTTGTTACACTCAAACAGTGTCTCCTCTCATATGCTGAACTGGTCGCATTGTGGATTTTGGTTAAAACATGATTTTGGACAATGTTCATGGAACTCAGTTTAAAACGTACTTGCAGACTTGAAAACCCTTGCCTATTGTAGAGCGCGCCTCCTACTTCCACTGCTGAACGAAAACCCATGATTTTGGACCCTGTTTTCATGCGAAAAGGCTAAAAGAAATGTTTCACGTTTGTTACACTCAAACAGTGTCTCCTCTCATATGCTGAACTGGTCGCATTGTGGATTTTGGTTAAAACATGATTTTGGACAATGTTCATGGAACTCAGTTTAAAACGTACTTGCAGACTTGAAAACCCTTGCCTATTGTAGAGCGCGCCTCCTACTTCCACTGCTGAACGAAAACCCATGATTTTGGACCCTGTTTTCATGCGAAAAGGCTAAAAGAAATGTTTCACGTTTGTTACACTCAAACAGTGTCTCCTCTCATATGCTGAACTGGTCGCATTGTGGATTTTGGTTAAAACATGATTTTGGACAATGTTCATGGAACTCAGTTTAAAACGTACTTGCAGACTTGAAAACCCTTGCCTATTGTAGAGCGCGCCTCCTACTTCCACTGCTGAACGAAAACCCATGATTTTGGACCCTGTTTTCATGCGAAAAGGCTAAAAGAAATGTTTCACGTTTGTTACACTCAAACAGTGTCTCCTCTCATATGCTGAACTGGTCGCATTGTGGATTTTGGTTAAAACATGATTTTGGACAATGTTCATGGAACTCAGTTTAAAACGTACTTGCAGACTTGAAAACCCTTGCCTATTGTAGAGCGCGCCTCCTACTTCCACTGCTGAACGAAAACCCATGATTTTGGACCCTGTTTTCATGCGAAAAGGCTAAAAGAAATGTTTCACGTTTGTTACACTCAAACAGTGTCTCCTCTCATATGCTGAACTGGTCGCATTGTGGATTTTGGTTAAAACATGATTTTGGACAATGTTCATGGAACTCAGCTTAAAACGTACTTGCAGACTTGAAAACCCTTGCCTATTGTAGAGCGCGCCTCCTACTTCCACTGCTGAACGAAAACCCATGATTTTGGACCCTGTTTTCATGCGAAAAGGCTAAAAGAAATGTTTCACGTTTGTTACACTCAAACAGTGTCTCCTCTCATATGCTGAACTGGTCGCATTGTGGATTTTGGTTAAAACATGATTTTGGACAATGTTCATGGAACTCAGTTTAAAACGTACTTGCAGACTTGAAAACCCTTGCCTATTGTAGAGCGCGCCTCCTACTTCCACTGCTGAACGAAAACCCATGATTTTGGACCCTGTTTTCATGCGAAAAGGCTAAAAGAAATGTTTCACGTTTGTTACACTCAAACAGTGTCTCCTCTCATATGCTGAACTGGTCGCATTGTGGATTTTGGTTAAAACATGATTTTGGACAATGTTCATGGAACTCAGTTTAAAACGTACTTGCAGACTTGAAAACCCTTGCCTATTGTAGAGCGCGCCTCCTACTTCCACTGCTGAACGAAAACCCATGATTTTGGACCCTGTTTTCATGCGAAAAGGCTAAAAGAAATGTTTCACGTTTGTTACACTCAAACAGTGTCTCCTCTCATATGCTGAACTGGTCGCATTGTGGATTTTGGTTAAAACATGATTTTGGACAATGTTCATGGAACTCAGTTTAAAACGTACTTGCAGACTTGAAAACCCTTGCCTATTGTAGAGCGCGCCTCCTACTTCCACTGCTGAACGAAAACCCATGATTTTGGACCCTGTTTTCATGCGAAAAGGCTAAAAGAAATGTTTCACGTTTGTTACACTCAAACAGTGTCTCCTCTCATATGCTGAACTGGTCGCATTGTGGATTTTGGTTAAAACATGATTTTGGACAATGTTCATGGAACTCAGTTTAAAACGTACTTGCAGACTTGAAAACCCTTGCCTATTGTAGAGCGCGCCTCCTACTTCCACTGCTGAACGAAAACCCATGATTTTGGACCCTGTTTTCATGCGAAAAGGCTAAAAGAAATGTTTCACGTTTGTTACACTCAAACAGTGTCTCCTCTCATATGCTGAACTGGTCGCATTGTGGATTTTGGTTAAAACATGATTTTGGACAATGTTCATGGAACTCAGTTTAAAACGTACTTGCAGACTTGAAAACCCTTGCCTATTGTAGAGCGCGCCTCCTACTTCCACTGCTGAACGAAAACCCATGATTTTGGACCCTGTTTTCATGCGAAAAGGCTAAAAGAAATGTTTCACGTTTGTTACACTCAAACAGTGTCTCCTCTCATATGCTGAACTGGTCGCATTGTGGATTTTGGTTAAAACATGATTTTGGACAATGTTCATGGAACTCAGTTTAAAACGTACTTGCAGACTTGAAAACCCTTGCCTATTGTAGAGCGCGCCTCCTACTTCCACTGCTGAACGAAAACCCATGATTTTGGACCCTGTTTTCATGCGAAAAGGCTAAAAGAAATGTTTCACGTTTGTTACACTCAAACAGTGTCTCCTCTCATATGCTGAACTGGTCGCATTGTGGATTTTGGTTAAAACATGATTTTGGACAATGTTCATGGAACTCAGTTTAAAACGTACTTGCAGACTTGAAAACCCTTGCCTATTGTAGAGCGCGCCTCCTACTTCCACTGCTGAACGAAAACCCATGATTTTGGACCCTGTTTTCATGCGAAAAGGCTAAAAGAAATGTTTCACGTTTGTTACACTCAAACAGTGTCTCCTCTCATATGCTGAACTGGTCGCATTGTGGATTTTGGTTAAAACATGATTTTGGACAATGTTCATGGAACTCAGTTTAAAACGTACTTGCAGACTTGAAAACCCTTGCCTATTGTAGAGCGCGCCTCCTACTTCCACTGCTGAACGAAAACCCATGATTTTGGACCCTGTTTTCATGCGAAAAGGCTAAAAGAAATGTTTCACGTTTGTTACACTCAAACAGTGTCTCCTCTCATATGCTGAACTGGTCGCATTGTGGATTTTGGTTAAAACATGATTTTGGACAATGTTCATGGAACTCAGTTTAAAACGTACTTGCAGACTTGAAAACCCTTGCCTATTGTAGAGCGCGCCTCCTACTTCCACTGCTGAACGAAAACCCATGATTTTGGACCCTGTTTTCATGCGAAAAGGCTAAAAGAAATGTTTCACGTTTGTTACACTCAAACAGTGTCTCCTCTCATATGCTGAACTGGTCGCATTGTGGATTTTGGTTAAAACATGATTTTGGACAATGTTCATGGAACTCAGTTTAAAACGTACTTGCAGACTTGAAAACCCTTGCCTATTGTAGAGCGCGCCTCCTACTTCCACTGCTGAACGAAAACCCATGATTTTGGACCCTGTTTTCATGCGAAAAGGCTAAAAGAAATGTTTCACGTTTGTTACACTCAAACAGTGTCTCCTCTCATATGCTGAACTGGTCGCATTGTGGATTTTGGTTAAAACATGATTTTGGACAATGTTCATGGAACTCAGTTTAAAACGTACTTGCAGACTTGAAAACCCTTGCCTATTGTAGAGCGCGCCTCCTACTTCCACTGCTGAACGAAAACCCATGATTTTGGACCCTGTTTTCATGCGAAAAGGCTAAAAGAAATGTTTCACGTTTGTTACACTCAAACAGTGTCTCCTCTCATATGCTGAACTGGTCGCATTGTGGATTTTGGTTAAAACATGATTTTGGACAATGTTCATGGAACTCAGTTTAAAACGTACTTGCAGACTTGAAAACCCTTGCCTATTGTAGAGCGCGCCTCCTACTTCCACTGCTGAACGAAAACCCATGATTTTGGACCCTGTTTTCATGCGAAAAGGCTAAAAGAAATGTTTCACGTTTGTTACACTCAAACAGTGTCTCCTCTCATATGCTGAACTGGTCGCATTGTGGATTTTGGTTAAAACATGATTTTGGACAATGTTCATGGAACTCAGTTTAAAACGTACTTGCAGACTTGAAAACCCCTAGTAAATAATAAATGGTCATTTAGCAGACGCTCCTAATCCAGAAGCGACTTACAGGAGCAATTAGGGTTAAGTGCCTTGCTCAAGGGCACACTCGACAGATTCTTTTCAACTACGTCGGTCTCGGGGATTAGAACAGCACCTTTCGGATTACTGGTACAACGCTTCATTAACCACTAAGCTACCTGCCGCCTATGCCACTAAACCCTTGCCTATTGTAGAGCGCGCCTCCTACTTCCACTGCTGAACGAAAACCCATGATTTTGGACCCTGTTTTCATGCGAAAAGGCTAAAAGAAATGTTTCACGTTTGTTACACTCAAACAGTGTCTCCTTCTCATATGCTGAACTGGTCGCATTGTGGATTTTGGTTAAAACATGATTTTGGACAATGTTCATGGAACTCAGTTTAAAACGTACTTGCAGACTTGAAAACCCTTGCCTATTGTAGAGCGCGCCTCCTACTTCCACTGCTGAACGAAACCCATGATTTTGGACCCTGTTTTCATGCGAAAAGGCTAAAAGAAATGTTTCACGTTTGTTACACTCAAACAGTGTCTCTTCTCATATGCTGAACTGGTCGCATTGTGGATTTTGGTTAAAACATGATTTTGGACAATGTTCATGGAACTCAGTTTAAAACGTACTTGCAGACTTGAAAACCCTTGCCTATTGTAGAGCGCGCCTCCTACTTCCAATGCTGAACGAAAACCCATGATTTTGGACCCTGTTTTCATGCGAAAAGGCTAAAAGAAATGTTTCACGTTTGTTACACTCAAACAGTGTCTCTCTCATATGCTGAACTGGTCGCATTGTGGATTTTGGTTAAAACATGATTTTGGACAATGTTCATGGAACTCAGTTTAAAACGTACTTGCAGACTTGAAAACCCTTGCCTATTGTAGAGCGCGCCTCCTACTTCCACTGCTGAACGAAAACCCATGATTTTGGACCCTGTTTTCATGCGAAAAGGCTAAAAGAAATGTTTCACGTTTGTTACACTCAAACAGTGTCTCCTCTCATATGCTGAACTGGTCGCATTGTGGATTTTGGTTAAAACATGATTTTGGACAATGTTCATGGAACTCAGTTTAAAACGTACTTGCAGACTTGAAAACCCTTGCCTATTGTAGAGCGCGCCTCCTACTTCCACTGCTGAACGAAAACCCATGATTTTGGACCCTGTTTTCATGCGAAAAGGCTAAAAGAAATGTTTCACGTTTGTTACACTCAAACAGTGTCTCCTTCTCATATGCTGAACTGGTCGCATTGTGGATTTTGGTTAAAACATGATTTTGGACAATGTTCATGGAACTCAGTTTAAAACGTACTTGCAGACTTGAAAACCCTTGCCTATTGTAGAGCGCGCCTCCTACTTCCACTGCTGAACGAAAACCCATGATTTTGGACCCTGTTTTCATGCGAAAAGGCTAAAAGAAATGTTTCACGTTTGTTACACTCAAACAGTGTCTCCTCTCATATGCTGAACTGGTCGCATTGTGGATTTTGGTTAAAACATGATTTTGGACAATGTTCATGGAACTCAGTTTAAAACGTACTTGCAGACTTGAAAACCCTTGCCTATTGTAGAGCGCGCCTCCTACTTCCACTGCTGAACGAAAACCCATGATTTTGGACCCTGTTTTCATGCGAAAAGGCTAAAAGAAATGTTTCACGTTTGTTACACTCAAACAGTGTCTCCTCTCATATGCTGAACTGGTCGCATTGTGGATTTTGGTTAAAACATGATTTTGGACAATGTTCATGGAACTCAGTTTAAAACGTACTTGCAGACTTGAAAACCCTTGCCTATTGTAGAGCGCGCCTCCTACTTCCACTGCTGAACGAAAACCCATGATTTTGGACCCTGTTTTCATGCGAAAAGGCTAAAAGAAATGTTTCACGTTTGTTACACTCAAACAGTGTCTCCTCTCATATGCTGAACTGGTCGCATTGTGGATTTTGGTTAAAACATGATTTTGGACAATGTTCATGGAACTCAGTTTAAAACGTACTTGCAGACTTGAAAACCCTTGCCTATTGTAGAGCGCGCCTCCTCTTCCACTGCTGAACGAAAACCCATGATTTTGGACCCTGTTTTCATGCGAAAAGGCTAAAAGAAATGTTTCACGTTTGTTACACTCAAACAGTGTCTCCTCTCATATGCTGAACTGGTCGCATTGTGGATTTTGGTTAAAACATGATTTTGGACAATGTTCATGGAACTCAGTTTAAAACGTACTTGCAGACTTGAAAACCCTTGCCTATTGTAGAGCGCGCCTCCTACTTCCACTGCTGAACGAAAACCCATGATTTTGGACCCTGTTTTCATGCGAAAAGGCTAAAAGAAATGTTTCACGTTTGTTACACTCAAACAGTGTCTCCTCTCATATGCTGAACTGGTCGCATTGTGGATTTTGGTTAAAACATGATTTTGGACAATGTTCATGGAACTCAGTTTAAAACGTACTTGCAGACTTGAAAACCCTTGCCTATTGTAGAGCGCGCCTCCTACTTCCACTGCTGAACGAAAACCCATGATTTTGGACCCTGTTTTCATGCGAAAAGGCTAAAAGAAATGTTTCACGTTTGTTACACTCAAACAGTGTCTCTCTCATATGCTGAACTGGTCGCATTGTGGATTTTGGTTAAAACATGATTTTGGACAATGTTCATGGAACTCAGTTTAAAACGTACTTGCAGACTTGAAAACCCTTGCCTATTGTAGAGCGCGCCTCCTACTTCCACTGCTGAACGAAAACCCATGATTTTGGACCCTGTTTTCATGCGAAAAGGCTAAAAGAAATGTTTCACGTTTGTTACACTCAAACAGTGTCTCCTCTCATATGCTGAACTGGTCGCATTGTGGATTTTGGTTAAAACATGATTTTGGACAATGTTCATGGAACTCAGTTTAAAACGTACTTGCAGACTTGAAAACCCTTGCCTATTGTAGAGCGCGCCTCCTACTTCCACTGCTGAACGAAAACCCATGATTTTGGACCCTGTTTTCATGCGAAAAGGCTAAAAGAAATGTTTCACGTTTGTTACACTCAAACAGTGTCTCCTCTCATATGCTGAACTGGTCGCATTGTGGATTTTGGTTAAAACATGATTTTGGACAATGTTCATGGAACTCAGTTTAAAACGTACTTGCAGACTTGAAAACCCTTGCCTATTGTAGAGCGCGCCTCCTACTTCCACTGCTGAACGAAAACCCATGATTTTGGACCCTGTTTTCATGCGAAAAGGCTAAAAGAAATGTTTCACGTTTGTTACACTCAAACAGTGTCTCCTCTCATATGCTGAACTGGTCGCATTGTGGATTTTGGTTAAAACATGATTTTGGACAATGTTCATGGAACTCAGTTTAAAACGTACTTGCAGACTTGAAAACCCTTGCCTATTGTAGAGCGCGCCTCCTACTTCCACTGCTGAACGAAAACCCATGATTTTGGACCCTGTTTTCATGCGAAAAGGCTAAAAGAAATGTTTCACGTTTGTTACACTCAAACAGTGTCTCCTCTCATATGCTGAACTGGTCGCATTGTGGATTTTGGTTAAAACATGATTTTGGACAATGTTCATGGAACTCAGTTTAAAACGTACTTGCAGACTTGAAAACCCTTGCCTATTGTAGAGCGCGCCTCCTACTTCCACTGCTGAACGAAAACCCATGATTTTGGACCCTGTTTTCATGCGAAAAGGCTAAAAGAAATGTTTCACGTTTGTTACACTCAAACAGTGTCTCCTCTCATATGCTGAACTGGTCGCATTGTGGATTTTGGTTAAAACATGATTTTGGACAATGTTCATGGAACTCAGTTTAAAACGTACTTGCAGACTTGAAAACCCTTGCCTATTGTAGAGCGCGCCTCCTACTTCCACTGCTGAACGAAAACCCATGATTTTGGACCCTGTTTTCATGCGAAAAGGCTAAAAGAAATGTTTCACGTTTGTTACACTCAAACAGTGTCTCCTCTCATATGCTGAACTGGTCGCATTGTGGATTTTGGTTAAAACATGATTTTGGACAATGTTCATGGAACTCAGTTTAAAACGTACTTGCAGACTTGAAAACCCTTGCCTATTGTAGAGCGCGCCTCCTACTTCCACTGCTGAACGAAAACCCATGATTTTGGACCCTGTTTTCATGCGAAAAGGCTAAAAGAAATGTTTCACGTTTGTTACACTCAAACAGTGTCTCCTCTCATATGCTGAACTGGTCGCATTGTGGATTTTGGTTAAAACATGATTTTGGACAATGTTCATGGAACTCAGTTTAAAACGTACTTGCAGACTTGAAAACCCTTGCCTATTGTAGAGCGCGCCTCCTACTTCCACTGCTGAACGAAAACCCATGATTTTGGACCCTGTTTTCATGCGAAAAGGCTAAAAGAAATGTTTCACGTTTGTTACACTCAAACAGTGTCTCCTCTCATATGCTGAACTGGTCGCATTGTGGATTTTGGTTAAAACATGATTTTGGACAATGTTCATGGAACTCAGTTTAAAACGTACTTGCAGACTTGAAAACCCTTGCCTATTGTAGAGCGCGCCTCCTACTTCCACTGCTGAACGAAAACCCATGATTTTGGACCCTGTTTTCATGCGAAAAGGCTAAAAGAAATGTTTCACGTTTGTTACACTCAAACAGTGTCTCCTCTCATATGCTGAACTGGTCGCATTGTGGATTTTGGTTAAAACATGATTTTGGACAATGTTCATGGAACTCAGTTTAAAACGTACTTGCAGACTTGAAAACCCTTGCCTATTGTAGAGCGCGCCTCCTACTTCCACTGCTGAACGAAAACCCATGATTTTGGACCCTGTTTTCATGCGAAAAGGCTAAAAGAAATGTTTCACGTTTGTTACACTCAAACAGTGTCTCCTTCTCATATGCTGAACTGGTCGCATTGTGGATTTTGGTTAAAACATGATTTTGGACAATGTTCATGGAACTCAGTTTAAAACGTACTTGCAGACTTGAAAACCCTTGCCTATTGTAGAGCGCGCCTCCTACTTCCACTGCTGAACGAAAACCCATGATTTTGGACCCTGTTTTCATGCGAAAAGGCTAAAAGAAATGTTTCACGTTTGTTACACTCAAACAGTGTCTCCTCTCATATGCTGAACTGGTCGCATTGTGGATTTTGGTTAAAACATGATTTTGGACAATGTTCATGGAACTCAGTTTAAAACGTACTTGCAGACTTGAAAACCCTTGCCTATTGTAGAGCGCGCCTCCTACTTCCACTGCTGAACGAAAACCCATGATTTTGGACCCTGTTTTCATGCGAAAAGGCTAAAAGAAATGTTTCACGTTTGTTACACTCAAACAGTGTCTCCTCTCATATGCTGAACTGGTCGCATTGTGGATTTTGGTTAAAACATGATTTTGGACAATGTTCATGGAACTCAGTTTAAAACGTATTTGCAGACTTGAAAACCCTTGCCTATTGTAGAGCGCGCCTCCTACTTCCACTGCTGAACGAAAACCCATGATTTTGGACCCTGTTTTCATGCGAAAAGGCTAAAAGAAATGTTTCACGTTTGTTACACTCAAACAGTGTCTCTTCTCATATGCTGAACTGGTCGCATTGTGGATTTTGGTTAAAACATGATTTTGGACAATGTTCATGGAACTCAGTTTAAACGTACTTGCAGACTTGAAAACCCTTGCCTATTGTAGAGCGCGCCTCCTACTTCCACTGCTGAACGAAAACCCATGATTTTGGACCCTGTTTTCATGCGAAAAGGCTAAAAGAAATGTTTCACGTTTGTTACACTCAAACAGTGTCTCTTCTCATATGCTGAACTGGTCGCATTGTGGATTTTGGTTAAAACATGATTTTGGACAATGTTCATGGAACTCAGTTTAAAACGTACTTGCAGACTTGAAAACCCTTGCCTATTGTAGAGCGCGCCTCCTACTTCCACTGCTGAACGAAAAACCCATGATTTTGGACCCTGTTTTCATGCGAAAAGGCTAAAAGAAATGTTTCACGTTTGTTACACTCAAACAGTGTCTCCTCTCATATGCTGAACTGGTCGCATTGTGGATTTTGGTTAAAACATGATTTTGGACAATGTTCATGGAACTCAGTTTAAAACGTACTTGCAGACTTGAAAACCCTTGCCTATTGTAGAGCGCGCCTCCTACTTCCACTGCTGAACGAAAACCCATGATTTTGGACCCTGTTTTCATGCGAAAAGGCTAAAAGAAATGTTTCACGTTTGTTACACTCAAACAGTGTCTCCTCTCATATGCTGAACTGGTCGCATTGTGGATTTTGGTTAAAACATGATTTTGGACAATGTTCATGGAACTCAGTTTAAAACGTATTTGCAGACTTGAAAACCCTTGCCTATTGTAGAGCGCGCCTCCTACTTCCACTGCTGAACGAAAACCCATGATTTTGGACCCTGTTTTCATGCGAAAAGGCTAAAGAAATGTTTCACGTTTGTTACACTCAAACAGTGTCTCTTCTCATATGCTGAACTGGTCGCATTGTGGATTTTGGTTAAAACATGATTTTGGACAATGTTCATGGAACTCAGTTTAAAACGTACTTGCAGACTTGAAAACCCTTGCCTATTGTAGAGCGCGCCTCCTACTTCCACTGCTGAACGAAAACCCATGATTTTGGACCCTGTTTTCATGCGAAAAGGCTAAAAGAAATGTTTCACGTTTGTTACACTCAAACAGTGTCTCCTCTCATATGCTGAACTGGTCGCATTGTGGATTTTGGTTAAAACATGATTTTGGACAATGTTCATGGAACTCAGTTTAAAACGTACTTGCAGACTTGAAAACCCTTGCCTATTGTAGAGCGCGCCTCCTACTTCCACTGCTGAACGAAAACCCATGATTTTGGACCCTGTTTTCATGCGAAAAGGCTAAAGAAATGTTTCACGTTTGTTACACTCAAACAGTGTCTCCTCTCATATGCTGAACTGGTCGCATTGTGGATTTTGGTTAAAACATGATTTGGACAATGTTCATGGAACTCAGTTTAAAACGTATTTGCAGACTTGAAAACCCTTGCCTATTGTAGAGCGCGCCTCCTACTTCCACTGCTGAACGAAAACCCATGATTTTGGACCCTGTTTTCATGCGAAAAGGCTAAAAGAAATGTTTCACGTTTGTTACACTCAAACAGTGTCTCCTCTCATATGCTGAACTGGTCGCATTGTGGATTTTGGTTAAAACATGATTTTGGACAATGTTCATGGAACTCAGTTTAAAACGTACTTGCAGACTTGAAAACCCTTGCCTATTGTAGAGCGCGCCTCCTACTTCCACTGCTGAACGAAAACCCATGATTTTGGACCCTGTTTTCATGCGAAAAGGCTAAAAGAAATGTTTCACGTTTGTTACACTCAAACAGTGTCTCCTCTCATATGCTGAACTGGTCGCATTGTGGATTTTGGTTAAAACATGATTTTGGACAATGTTCATGGAACTCAGTTTAAAACGTACTTGCAGACTTGAAAACCCTTGCCTATTGTAGAGCGCGCCTCCTACTTCCACTGCTGAACGAAAACCCATGATTTTGGACCCTGTTTTCATGCGAAAAGGCTAAAAGAAATGTTTCACGTTTGTTACACTCAAACAGTGTCTCCTCTCATATGCTGAACTGGTCGCATTGTGGATTTTGGTTAAAACATGATTTTGGACAATGTTCATGGAACTCAGTTTAAAACGTACTTGCAGACTTGAAAACCCTTGCCTATTGTAGAGCGCGCCTCCTACTTCCACTGCTGAACGAAAACCCATGATTTTGGACCCTGTTTTCATGCGAAAAGGCTAAAAGAAATGTTTCACGTTTGTTACACTCAAACAGTGTCTCCTCTCATATGCTGAACTGGTCGCATTGTGGATTTTGGTTAAAACATGATTTTGGACAATGTTCATGGAACTCAGTTTAAAACGTACTTGCAGACTTGAAAACCCTTGCCTATTGTAGAGCGCGCCTCCTACTTCCACTGCTGAACGAAAACCCATGATTTTGGACCCTGTTTTCATGCGAAAAGGCTAAAAGAAATGTTTCACGTTTGTTACACTCAAACAGTGTCTCCTCTCATATGCTGAACTGGTCGCATTGTGGATTTTGGTTAAAACATGATTTTGGACAATGTTCATGGAACTCAGTTTAAAACGTACTTGCAGACTTGAAAACCCTTGCCTATTGTAGAGCGCGCCTCCTACTTCCACTGCTGAACGAAAACCCATGATTTTGGACCCTGTTTTCATGCGAAAAGGCTAAAAGAAATGTTTCACGTTTGTTACACTCAAACAGTGTCTCCTCTCATATGCTGAACTGGTCGCATTGTGGATTTTGGTTAAAACATGATTTTTGACAATGTTCATGGAACTCAGTTAAAACGTATTTGCAGACTTGAAACCCTGGCCTATTGTAGAGCGCGCCTCCTACTTCCACTGCTGAACGAAAACCCATGATTTTGGACCCTGTTTTCATGCGAAAAGGCTAAAGAAATGTTTCACGTTGTTACACTCAAACAGTGTCTCCTCTCATATGCTGAACTGGTCAGCATATGTTAGGAGACACTGTTTGAGTGTAACAAACGTGAAACATTTCTTTTAAGCCTTTTCGCATGAAAACAGGGTCCAAAATCATGGGTTTTCGTTCAGCAGTGGAAGTAGGAGGCGCGCTCTACAATAGGCAAGGGTTTTCAAGTCTGCAAATACGTTTTAAACTGAGTTCCATGAACATTGTCAAAAATCATGTTTTAACCAAAATCCACAATGCGACCAGTTCAGCATATGAGAGGAGACACTGTTTGAGTGTAACAAACGTGAAACATTTCTTTTAGCCTTTTCGCATGAAAACAGGGTCCAAAATCATGGGTTTTCGTTCAGCAGTGGAAGTAGGAGGCGCGCTCTACAATAGGCAAGGGTTTTCAAGTCTGCAAGTACGTTTTAAACTGAGTTCCATGAACATTGTCCAAAATCATGTTTTAACCAAAATCCACAATGCGACCAGTTCAGCATATGAGAGGAGACACTGTTTGAGTGTAACAAACGTGAAACATTTCTTTTAGCCTTTTCGCATGAAAACAGGGTCCAAAATCATGGGTTTTCGTTCAGCAGTGGAAGTAGGAGGCGCGCTCTACAATAGGCAAGGGTTTTCAAGTCTGCAAGTACGTTTTAAACTGAGTTCCATGAACATTGTCCAAAATCATGTTTTAACCAAAATCCACAATGCGACCAGTTCAGCATATGAGAGGAGACACTGTTTGAGTGTAACAAACGTGAAACATTTCTTTTAGCCTTTTCGCATGAAAACAGGGTCCAAAATCATGGGTTTTCGTTCAGCAGTGGAAGTAGGAGGCGCGCTCTACAATAGGCAAGGGTTTTCAAGTCTGCAAGTACGTTTTAAACTGAGTTCCATGAACATTGTCCAAAATCATGTTTTAACCAAAATCCACAATGCGACCAGTTCAGCATATGAGAGGAGACACTGTTTGAGTGTAACAAACGTGAAACATTTCTTTTAGCCTTTTCGCATGAAAACAGGGTCCAAAATCATGGGTTTTCGTTCAGCAGTGGAAGTAGGAGGCGCGCTCTACAATAGGCAAGGGTTTTCAAGTCTGCAAGTACGTTTTAAACTGAGTTCCATGAACATTGTCCAAAATCATGTTTTAACCAAAATCCACAATGCGACCAGTTCAGCATATGAGAGGAGACACTGTTTGAGTGTAACAAACGTGAAACATTTCTTTTAGCCTTTTCGCATGAAAACAGGGTCCAAAATCATGGGTTTTCGTTCAGCAGTGGAAGTAGGAGGCGCGCTCTACAATAGGCAAGGGTTTTCAAGTCTGCAAGTACGTTTTAAACTGAGTTCCATGAACATTGTCCAAAATCATGTTTTAACCAAAATCCACAATGCGACCAGTTCAGCATATGAGAGAGACACTGTTTGAGTGTAACAAACGTGAAACATTTCTTTTAGCCTTTTCGCATGAAAACAGGGTCCAAAATCATGGGTTTTCGTTCAGCAGTGGAAGTAGGAGGCGCGCTCTACAATAGGCAAGGGTTTTCAAGTCTGCAAAGTACGTTTTAAACTGAGTTCCATGAACATTGTCCAAAATCATGTTTTAACCAAAATCCACAATGCGACCAGTTCAGCATATGAGAGGAGACACTGTTTGAGTGTAACAAACGTGAAACATTTCTTTTAGCCTTTTCGCATGAAAACAGGGTCCAAAATCATGGGTTTTCGTTCAGCAGTGGAAGTAGGAGGCGCGCTCTACAATAGGCAAGGGTTTTCAAGTCTGCAAGTACGTTTTAAACTGAGTTCCATGAACATTGTCCAAAATCATGTTTTAACCAAAATCCACAATGCGACCAGTTCAGCATATGAGAAGGAGACACTGTTTGAGTGTAACAAACGTGAAACATTTCTTTTAGCCTTTTCGCATGAAAACAGGGTCCAAAATCATGGGTTTTCGTTCAGCAGTGGAAGTAGGAGGCGCGCTCTACAATAGGCAAGGGTTTTCAAGTCTGCAAGTACGTTTTAAACTGAGTTCCATGAACATTGTCCAAAATCATGTTTTAACCAAAATCCACAATGCGACCAGTTCAGCATATGAGAAGAGACACTGTTTGAGTGTAACAAACGTGAAACATTTCTTTTAGCCTTTTCGCATGAAAACAGGGTCCAAAATCATGGGTTTTCGTTCAGCAGTGGAAGTAGGAGGCGCGCTCTACAATAGGCAAGGGTTTTCAAGTCTGCAAGTACGTTTTAAACTGAGTTCCATGAACATTGTCCAAAATCATGTTTTAACCAAAATCCACAATGCGACCAGTTCAGCATATGAGAGGAGACACTGTTTGAGTGTAACAAACGTGAAACATTTCTTTTAGCCTTTTCGCATGAAAACAGGGTCCAAAATCATGGGTTTTCGTTCAGCAGTGGAAGTAGGAGGCGCGCTCTACAATAGGCAAGGGTTTTCAAGTCTGCAAGTACGTTTTAAACTGAGTTCCATGAACATTGTCCAAAATCATGTTTTAACCAAAATCCACAATGCGACCAGTTCAGCATATGAGAGGAGACACTGTTTGAGTGTAACAAACGTGAAACATTTCTTTTAGCCTTTTCGCATGAAAACAGGGTCCAAAATCATGGGTTTTCGTTCAGCAGTGGAAGTAGGAGGCGCGCTCTACAATAGGCAAGGGTTTTCAAGTCTGCAAGTACGTTTTAAACTGAGTTCCATGAACATTGTCCAAAATCATGTTTTAACCAAAATCCACAATGCGACCAGTTCAGCATATGAGAAGAGACACTGTTTGAGTGTAACAAACGTGAAACATTTCTTTTAGCCTTTTCGCATGAAAACAGGGTCCAAAATCATGGGTTTTCGTTCAGCAGTGGAAGTAGGAGGCGCGCTCTACAATAGGCAAGGGTTTTCAAGTCTGCAAGTACGTTTTAAACTGAGTTCCATGAACATTGTCCAAAATCATGTTTTAACCAAAATCCACAATGCGACCAGTTCAGCATATGAGAGAGACACTGTTTGAGTGTAACAAACGTGAAACATTTCTTTTAGCCTTTTCGCATGAAAACAGGGTCCAAAATCATGGGTTTTCGTTCAGCAGTGGAAGTAGGAGGCGCGCTCTACAATAGGCAAGGGTTTTCAAGTCTGCAAGTACGTTTTAAACTGAGTTCCATGAACATTGTCCAAAATCATGTTTTAACCAAAATCCACAATGCGACCAGTTCAGCATATGAGAGGAGACACTGTTTGAGTGTAACAAACGTGAAACATTTCTTTTAGCCTTTTCGCATGAAAACAGGGTCCAAAATCATGGGTTTTCGTTCAGCAGTGGAAGTAGGAGGCGCGCTCTACAATAGGCAAGGGTTTTCAAGTCTGCAAGTACGTTTTAAACTGAGTTCCATGAACATTGTCCAAAATCATGTTTTAACCAAAATCCACAATGCGACCAGTTCAGCATATGAGAGGAGACACTGTTTGAGTGTAACAAACGTGAAACATTTCTTTTAGCCTTTTCGCATGAAAACAGGGTCCAAAATCATGGGTTTTCGTTCAGCAGTGGAAGTAGGAGGCGCGCTCTACAATAGGCAAGGGTTTTCAAGTCTGCAATACGTTTTAAACTGAGTTCCATGAACATTGTCCAAAATCATGTTTTAACCAAAATCCACAATGCGACCAGTTCAGCATATGAGAGGAGACACTGTTTGAGTGTAACAAACGTGAAACATTTCTTTTAGCCTTTTCGCATGAAAACAGGGTCCAAAATCATGGGTTTTCGTTCAGCAGTGGAAGTAGGAGGCGCGCTCTACAATAGGCAAGGGTTTTCAAGTCTGCAAGTACGTTTTAAACTGAGTTCCATGAACATTGTCCAAAATCATGTTTTAACCAAAATCCACAATGCGACCAGTTCAGCATATGAGAGGAGACACTGTTTGAGTGTAACAAACGTGAAACATTTCTTTTAGCCTTTTCGCATGAAAACAGGGTCCAAAATCATGGGTTTTCGTTCAGCAGTGGAAGTAGGAGGCGCGCTCTACAATAGGCAAGGGTTTTCAAGTCTGCAAGTACGTTTTAAACTGAGTTCCATGAACATTGTCCAAAATCATGTTTTAACCAAAATCCACAATGCGACCAGTTCAGCATATGAGAGGAGACACTGTTTGAGTGTAACAAACGTGAAACATTTCTTTTAGCCTTTTCGCATGAAAACAGGGTCCAAAATCATGGGTTTTCGTTCAGCAGTGGAAGTAGGAGGCGCGCTCTACAATAGGCAAGGGTTTTCAAGTCTGCAAGTACGTTTTAAACTGAGTTCCATGAACATTGTCCAAAATCATGTTTTAACCAAAATCCACAATGCGACCAGTTCAGCATATGAGAGGAGACACTGTTTGAGTGTAACAAACGTGAAACATTTCTTTTAGCCTTTTCGCATGAAAACAGGGTCCAAAATCATGGGTTTTCGTTCAGCAGTGGAAGTAGGAGGCGCGCTCTACAATAGGCAAGGGTTTTCAAGTCTGCAAGTACGTTTTAAACTGAGTTCCATGAACATTGTCCAAAATCATGTTTTAACCAAAATCCACAATGCGACCAGTTCAGCATATGAGAGGAGACACTGTTTGAGTGTAACAAACGTGAAACATTTCTTTTAGCCTTTTCGCATGAAAACAGGGTCCAAAATCATGGGTTTTCGTTCAGCAGTGGAAGTAGGAGGCGCGCTCTACAATAGGCAAGGGTTTTCAAGTCTGCAAGTACGTTTTAAACTGAGTTCCATGAACATTGTCCAAAATCATGTTTTAACCAAAATCCACAATGCGACCAGTTCAGCATATGAGAGGAGGACACTGTTTGAGTGTAACAAACGTGAAACATTTCTTTTAGCCTTTTCGCATGAAAACAGGGTCCAAAATCATGGGTTTTCGTTCAGCAGTGGAAGTAGGAGGCGCGCTCTACAATAGGCAAGGGTTTTCAAGTCTGCAAGTACGTTTTAAACTGAGTTCCGTGAACATTGTCCAAAATCATGTTTTAACCAAAATCCACAATGCGACCAGTTCAGCATATGAGAAGAGACACTGTTTGAGTGTAACAAACGTGAAACATTTCTTTTAGCCTTTTCGCATGAAAACAGGGTCCAAAATCATGGGTTTTCGTTCAGCAGTGGAAGTAGGAGGCGCGCTCTACAATAGGCAAGGGTTTTCAAGTCTGCAAATACGTTTTAAACTGAGTTCCATGAACATTGTCCAAAATCATGTTTTAACCAAAATCCACAATGCGACCAGTTCAGCATATGAGAGGAGACACTGTTTGAGTGTAACAAACGTGAAACATTTCTTTTAGCCTTTTCGCATGAAAACAGGGTCCAAAATCATGGGTTTTCGTTCAGCAGTGGAAGTAGGAGGCGCGCTCTACAATAGGCAAGGGTTTTCAAGTCTGCAAGTACGTTTTAAACTGAGTTCCATGAACATTGTCCAAAATCATGTTTTAACCAAAATCCACAATGCGACCAGTTCAGCATATGAGAGGAGACACTGTTTGAGTGTAACAAACGTGAAACATTTCTTTTAGCCTTTTCGCATGAAAACAGGGTCCAAAATCATGGGTTTTCGTTCAGCATTGGAAGTAGGAGGCGCGCTCTACAATAGGCAAGGGTTTTCAAGTCTGCAAGTACGTTTTAAACTGAGTTCCATGAACATTGTCCAAAATCATGTTTTAACCAAAATCCACAATGCGACCAGTTCAGCATATGAGAAGAGACACTGTTTGAGTGTAACAAACGTGAAACATTTCTTTTAGCCTTTTCGCATGAAAACAGGGTCCAAAATCATGGGTTTTCGTTCAGCAGTGGAAGTAGGAGGCGCGCTCTACAATAGGCAAGGGTTTTCAAGTCTGCAAGTACGTTTTAAACTGAGTTCCATGAACATTGTCCAAAATCATGTTTTAACCAAAATCCACAATGCGACCAGTTCAGCATATGAGAGGAGACACTGTTTGAGTGTAACAAACGTGAAACATTTCTTTTAGCCTTTTCGCATGAAAACAGGGTCCAAAATCATGGGTTTTCGTTCAGCAGTGGAAGTAGGAGGCGCGCTCTACAATAGGCAAGGGTTTTCAAGTCTGCAAGTACGTTTTAAACTGAGTTCATGAACATTGTCCAAAATCATGTTTTAACCAAAATCCACAATGCGACCAGTTCAGCATATGAGAGGAGACACTGTTTGAGTGTAACAAACGTGAAACATTTCTTTTAGCCTTTTCGCATGAAAACAGGGTCCAAAATCATGGGTTTTCGTTCAGCAGTGGAAGTAGGAGGCGCGCTCTACAATAGGCAAGGGTTTTCAAGTCTGCAAGTACGTTTTAAACTGAGTTCCATGAACATTGTCCAAAATCATGTTTTAACCAAAATCCACAATGCGACCAGTTCAGCATATGAGAGGAGACACTGTTTGAGTGTAACAAACGTGAAACATTTCTTTTAGCCTTTTCGCATGAAAACAGGGTCCAAAATCATGGGTTTTCGTTCAGCAGTGGAAGTAGGAGGCGCGCTCTACAATAGGCAAGGGTTTTCAAGTCTGCAAGTACGTTTTAAACTGAGTTCCATGAACATTGTCCAAAATCATGTTTTAACCAAAATCCACAATGCGACCAGTTCAGCATATGAGAGGAGACACTGTTTGAGTGTAACAAACGTGAAACATTTCTTTTAGCCTTTTCGCATGAAAACAGGGTCCAAAATCATGGGTTTTCATTCAGCAGTGGAAGTAGGAGGCGCGCTCTACAATAGGCAAGGGTTTTCAAGTCTGCAAGTACGTTTTAAACTGAGTTCCATGAACATTGTCCAAAATCATGTTTTAACCAAAATCCACAATGCGACCAGTTCAGCATATGAGAGGAGACACTGTTTGAGTGTAACAAACGTGAAACATTTCTTTTAGCCTTTTCGCATGAAAACAGGGTCCAAAATCATGCGTTTTCGTTCAGCAGTGGAAGTAGGAGGCGCGCTCTACAATAGGCAAGGGTTTTCAAGTCTGCAAGTACGTTTTAAACTGAGTTCCATGAACATTGTCCAAAATCATGTTTTAACCAAAATCCACAATGCGACCAGTTCAGCATATGAGAGGAGACACTGTTTGAGTGTAACAAACGTGAAACATTTCTTTTAGCCTTTTCGCATGAAAACAGGGTCCAAAATCATGGGTTTTCGTTCAGCAGTGGAAGTAGGAGGCGCGCTCTACAATAGGCAAGGGTTTTCAAGTCTGCAAGTACGTTTTAAACTGAGTTCCATGAACATTGTCCAAAATCATGTTTTAACCAAAATCCACAATGCGACCAGTTCAGCATATGAGAAGAGACACTGTTTGAGTGTAACAAACGTGAAACATTTCTTTTAGCCTTTTCGCATGAAAACAGGGTCCAAAATCATGGGTTTTCGTTCAGCAGTGGAAGTAGGAGGCGCGCTCTACAATAGGCAAGGGTTTTCAAGTCTGCAAATACGTTTTAAACTGAGTTCCATGAACATTGTCCAAAATCATGTTTTAACCAAAATCCACAATGCGACCAGTTCAGCATATGAGAGGAGACACTGTTTGAGTGTAACAAACGTGAAACATTTCTTTTAGCCTTTTCGCATGAAAACAGGGTCCAAAATCATGGGTTTTCGTTCAGCAGTGGAAGTAGGAGGCGCGCTCTACAATAGGCAAGGGTTTTCAAGTCTGCAAGTACGTTTTAAACTGAGTTCCATGAACATTGTCCAAAATCATGTTTTAACCAAAATCCACAATGCGACCAGTTCAGCATATGAGAGGAGACACTGTTTGAGTGTAACAAACGTGAAACATTTCTTTTAGCCTTTTCGCATGAAAACAGGGTCCAAAATCATGGGTTTTCGTTCAGCATTGGAAGTAGGAGGCGCGCTCTACAATAGGCAAGGGTTTTCAAGTCTGCAAGTACGTTTTAAACTGAGTTCCATGAACATTGTCCAAAATCATGTTTTAACCAAAATCCACAATGCGACCAGTTCAGCATATGAGAAGAGACACTGTTTGAGTGTAACAAACGTGAAACATTTCTTTTAGCCTTTTCGCATGAAAACAGGGTCCAAAATCATGGGTTTTCGTTCAGCAGTGGAAGTAGGAGGCGCGCTCTACAATAGGCAAGGGTTTTCAAGTCTGCAAATACGTTTTAAACTGAGTTCCATGAACATTGTCCAAAATCATGTTTTAACCAAAATCCACAATGCGACCAGTTCAGCATATGAGAAGAGACACTGTTTGAGTGTAACAAACGTGAAACATTTCTTTTAGCCTTTTCGCATGAAAACAGGGTCCAAAATCATGGGTTTTCGTTCAGCAGTGGAAGTAGGAGGCGCGCTCTACAATAGGCAAGGTAGCTTAGTGGCATAGGCGGCAGGTAGCTTAGTGGTTAAGAGCGTTGTACCAGTAACCGAAAGGTTGCTGGTTCTAATCCCCGAGCCGACTAGGTGAAAAATCTGTCGATGTGCCCTTGAGCAAGGCACTTAACCCTAATTGCTCCTGTAAGTCGCTCTGGATAAGAGCGTCTGCTAAATGACCAATTTATTATTTATTTTATTTATTTTCAAGTCTGCAAGTACGTTTTAAACTGAGTTCCATGAACATTGTCCAAAATCATGTTTTAACCAAAATCCACAATGCGACCAGTTCAGCATATGAGAGGAGACACTGTTTGAGTGTAACAAACGTGAAACATTTCTTTTAGCCTTTTCGCATGAAAACAGGGTCCAAAATCATGGGTTTTCGTTCAGCAGTGGAAGTAGGAGGCGCGCTCTACAATAGGCAAGGGTTTTCAAGTCTGCAAGTACGTTTTAAACTGAGTTCCATGAACATTGTCCAAAATCATGTTTTAACCAAAATCCACAATGCGACCAGTTCAGCATATGAGAAGAGACACTGTTTGAGTGTAACAAACGTGAAACATTTCTTTTAGCCTTTTCGCATGAAAACAGGGTCCAAAATCATGGGTTTTCGTTCAGCAGTGGAAGTAGGAGGCGCGCTCTACAATAGGCAAGGGTTTTCAAGTCTGCAAATACGTTTTAAACTGAGTTCCATGAACATTGTCCAAAATCATGTTTTAACCAAAATCCACAATGCGACCAGTTCAGCATATGAGAGGAGACACTGTTTGAGTGTAACAAACGTGAAACATTTCTTTTAGCCTTTTCGCATGAAAACAGGGTCCAAAATCATGGGTTTTCGTTCAGCAGTGGAAGTAGGAGGCGCGCTCTACAATAGGCAAGGGTTTTCAAGTCTGCAAGTACGTTTTAAACTGAGTTCCATGAACATTGTCCAAAATCATGTTTTAACCAAAATCCACAATGCGACCAGTTCAGCATATGAGAGGAGACACTGTTTGAGTGTAACAAACGTGAAACATTTCTTTTAGCCTTTTCGCATGAAAACAGGGTCCAAAATCATGGGTTTTCGTTCAGCATTGGAAGTAGGAGGCGCGCTCTACAATAGGCAAGGGTTTTCAAGTCTGCAAGTACGTTTTAAACTGAGTTCCATGAACATTGTCCAAAATCATGTTTTAACCAAAATCCACAATGCGACCAGTTCAGCATATGAGAAGAGACACTGTTTGAGTGTAACAAACGTGAAACATTTCTTTTAGCCTTTTCGCATGAAAACAGGGTCCAAAATCATGGGTTTTCATTCAGCAGTGGAAGTAGGAGGCGCGCTCTACAATAGGCAAGGGTTTTCAAGTCTGCAAGTACGTTTTAAACTGAGTTCCATGAACATTGTCCAAAATCATGTTTTAACCAAAATCCACAATGCGACCAGTTCAGCATATGAGAGGAGACACTGTTTGAGTGTAACAAACGTGAAACATTTCTTTTAGCCTTTTCGCATGAAAACAGGGTCCAAAATCATGGGTTTTCGTTCAGCATTGGAAGTAGGAGGCGCGCTCTACAATAGGCAAGGGTTTTCAAGTCTGCAAGTACGTTTTAAACTGAGTTCCATGAACATTGTCCAAAATCATGTTTTAACCAAAATCCACAATGCGACCAGTTCAGCATATGAGAAGAGACACTGTTTGAGTGTAACAAACGTGAAACATTTCTTTTAGCCTTTTCGCATGAAAACAGGGTCCAAAATCATGGGTTTTCGTTCAGCAGTGGAAGTAGGAGGCGCGCTCTACAATAGGCAAGGGTTTTCAAGTCTGCAAGTACGTTTTAAACTGAGTTCCATGAACATTGTCCAAAATCATGTTTTAACCAAAATCCACAATGCGACCAGTTCAGCATATGAGAGGAGACACTGTTTGAGTGTAACAAACGTGAAACATTTCTTTTAGCCTTTTCGCATGAAAACAGGGTCCAAAATCATGGGTTTTCGTTCAGCAGTGGAAGTAGGAGGCGCGCTCTACAATAGGCAAGGGTTTTCAAGTCTGCAAGTACGTTTTAAACTGAGTTCCATGAACATTGTCCAAAATCATGTTTTAACCAAAATCCACAATGCGACCAGTTCAGCATATGAGAGGAGACACTGTTTGAGTGTAACAAACGTGAAACATTTCTTTTAGCCTTTTCGCATGAAAACAGGGTCCAAAATCATGGGTTTTCGTTCAGCAGTGGAAGTAGGAGGCGCGCTCTACAATAGGCAAGGGTTTTCAAGTCTGCAAGTACGTTTTAAACTGAGTTCCATGAACATTGTCCAAAATCATGTTTTAACCAAAATCCACAATGCGACCAGTTCAGCATATGAGAGGAGACACTGTTTGAGTGTAACAAACGTGAAACATTTCTTTTAGCCTTTTCGCATGAAAACAGGGTCCAAAATCATGGGTTTTCGTTCAGCAGTGGAAGTAGGAGGCGCGCTCTACAATAGGCAAGGGTTTTCAAGTCTGCAAGTACGTTTTAAACTGAGTTCCATGAACATTGTCCAAAATCATGTTTTAACCAAAATCCACAATGCGACCAGTTCAGCATATGAGAGGAGACACTGTTTGAGTGTAACAAACGTGAAACATTTCTTTTAGCCTTTTCGCATGAAAACAGGGTCCAAAATCATGGGTTTTCGTTCAGCAGTGGAAGTAGGAGGCGCGCTCTACAATAGGCAAGGGTTTTCAAGTCTGCAAGTACGTTTTAAACTGAGTTCCATGAACATTGTCCAAAATCATGTTTTAACCAAAATCCACAATGCGACCAGTTCAGCATATGAGAGGAGACACTGTTTGAGTGTAACAAACGTGAAACATTTCTTTTAGCCTTTTCGCATGAAAACAGGGTCCAAAATCATGCGTTTTCGTTCAGCAGTGGAAGTAGGAGGCGCGCTCTACAATAGGCAAGGGTTTTCAAGTCTGCAAGTACGTTTTAAACTGAGTTCCATGAACATTGTCCAAAATCATGTTTTAACCAAAATCCACAATGCGACCAGTTCAGCATATGAGAGGAGACACTGTTTGAGTGTAACAAACGTGAAACATTTCTTTTAGCCTTTTCGCATGAAAACAGGGTCCAAAATCATGGGTTTTCGTTCAGCAGTGGAAGTAGGAGGCGCGCTCTACAATAGGCAAGGGTTTTCAAGTCTGCAAGTACGTTTTAAACTGAGTTCCATGAACATTGTCCAAAATCATGTTTTAACCAAAATCCACAATGCGACCAGTTCAGCATATGAGAGGAGACACTGTTTGAGTGTAACAAACGTGAAACATTTCTTTTAGCCTTTTCGCATGAAAACAGGGTCCAAAATCATGGGTTTTCGTTCAGCAGTGGAAGTAGGAGGCGCGCTCTACAATAGGCAAGGGTTTTCAAGTCTGCAAGTACGTTTTAAACTGAGTTCCATGAACATTGTCCAAAATCATGTTTTAACCAAAATCCACAATGCGACCAGTTCAGCATATGAGAGGAGACACTGTTTGAGTGTAACAAACGTGAAACATTTCTTTTAGCCTTTTCGCATGAAAACAGGGTCCAAAATCATGGGTTTTCGTTCAGCAGTGGAAGTAGGAGGCGCGCTCTACAATAGGCAAGGGTTTTCAAGTCTGCAAGTACGTTTTAAACTGAGTTCCATGAACATTGTCCAAAATCATGTTTTAACCAAAATCCACAATGCGACCAGTTCAGCATATGAGAGGAGACACTGTTTGAGTGTAACAAACGTGAGAAACATTTCTTTTAGCCTTTTCGCATGAAAACAGGGTCCAAAATCATGGGTTTTCGTTCAGCAGTGGAAGTAGGAGGCGCGCTCTACAATAGGCAAGGGTTTTCAAGTCTGCAAGTACGTTTTAAACTGAGTTCCATGAACATTGTCCAAAATCATGTTTTAACCAAAATCCACAATGCGACCAGTTCAGCATATGAGAGGAGACACTGTTTGAGTGTAACAAACGTGAAACATTTCTTTTAGCCTTTTCGCATGAAAACAGGGTCCAAAATCATGGGTTTTCGTTCAGCAGTGGAAGTAGGAGGCGCGCTCTACAATAGGCAAGGGTTTTCAAGTCTGCAAGTACGTTTTAAACTGAGTTCCATGAACATTGTCCAAAATCATGTTTTAACCAAAATCCACAATGCGACCAGTTCAGCATATGAGAGGAGACACTGTTTGAGTGTAACAAACGAAACATTTCTTTTAGCCTTTTCGCATGAAAACAGGGTCCAAAATCATGGGTTTTCGTTCAGCAGTGGAAGTAGGAGGCGCGCTCTACAATAGGCAAGGGTTTTCAAGTCTGCAAGTACGTTTTAAACTGAGTTCCATGAACATTGTCCAAAATCATGTTTTAAACCAAAATCCACAATGCGACCAGTTCAGCATATGAGAGGAGACACTGTTTGAGTGTAACAAACGTGAACATTTCTTTTAGCCTTTTCGCATGAAAACAGGGTCCAAAATCATGGGTTTTCGTTCAGCAGTGGAAGTAGGAGGCGCGCTCTACAATAGGCAAGGGTTTTCAAGTCTGCAAGTACGTTTTAAACTGAGTTCCATGAACATTGTCCAAAATCATGTTTTAACCAAAATCCACAATGCGACCAGTTCAGCATATGAGAGGAGACACTGTTTGAGTGTAACAAACGTGAAACATTTCTTTTAGCCTTTTCGCATGAAAACAGGGTCCAAAATCATGGGTTTTCGTTCAGCAGTGGAAGTAGGAGGCGCGCTCTACAATAGGCAAGGGTTTTCAAGTCTGCAAGTACGTTTTAAACTGAGTTCCATGAACATTGTCCAAAATCATGTTTTAACCAAAATCCACAATGCGACCAGTTCAGCATATGAGAGGAGACACTGTTTGAGTGTAACAAACGTGAAACATTTCTTTTAGCCTTTTCGCATGAAAACAGGGTCCAAAATCATGGGTTTTCGTTCAGCAGTGGAAGTAGGAGGCGCGCTCTACAATAGGCAAGGGTTTTCAAGTCTGCAAGTACGTTTTAAACTGAGTTCCATGAACATTGTCCAAAATCATGTTTTAACCAAAATCCACAATGCGACCAGTTCAGCATATGAGAGGAGACACTGTTTGAGTGTAACAAACGTGAAACATTTCTTTTAGCCTTTTCGCATGAAAACAGGGTCCAAAATCATGGGTTTTCGTTCAGCAGTGGAAGTAGGAGGCGCGCTCTACAATAGGCAAGGGTTTTCAAGTCTGCAAGTACGTTTTAAACTGAGTTCCATGAACATTGTCCAAAATCATGTTTTAACCAAAATCCACAATGCGACCAGTTCAGCATATGAGAGGAGACACTGTTTGAGTGTAACAAACGTGAAACATTTCTTTTAGCCTTTTCGCATGAAAACAGGGTCCAAAATCATGGGTTTTCGTTCAGCAGTGGAAGTAGGAGGCGCGCTCTACAATAGGCAAGGGTTTTCAAGTCTGCAAGTACGTTTTAAACTGAGTTCCATGAACATTGTCCAAAATCATGTTTTAACCAAAATCCACAATGCGACCAGTTCAGCATATGAGAGGAGACACTGTTTGAGTGTAACAAACGTGAAACATTTCTTTTAGCCTTTTCGCATGAAAACAGGGTCCAAAATCATGGGTTTTCGTTCAGCAGTGGAAGTAGGAGGCGCGCTCTACAATAGGCAAGGGTTTTCAAGTCTGCAAGTACGTTTTAAACTGAGTTCCATGAACATTGTCCAAAATCATGTTTTAACCAAAATCCACAATGCGACCAGTTCAGCATATGAGAGGAGACACTGTTTGAGTGTAACAAACGTGAAACATTTCTTTTAAGCCTTTTCGCATGAAAACAGGGTCCAAAATCATGGGTTTTCGTTCAGCAGTGGAAGTAGGAGGCGCGCTCTACAATAGGCAAGGGTTTTCAAGTCTGCAAGTACGTTTTAAACTGAGTTCCATGAACATTGTCCAAAATCATGTTTTAACCAAAATCCACAATGCGACCAGTTCAGCATATGAGAGGAGACACTGTTTGAGTGTAACAAACGTGAAACATTTCTTTTAGCCTTTTCGCATGAAAACAGGGTCCAAAATCATGGGTTTTCGTTCAGCAGTGGAAGTAGGAGGCGCGCTCTACAATAGGCAAGGGTTTTCAAGTCTGCAAGTACGTTTTAAACTGAGTTCCATGAACATTGTCCAAAATCATGTTTTAACCAAAATCCACAATGCGACCAGTTCAGCATATGAGAGGAGACACTGTTTGAGTGTAACAAACGTGAAACATTTCTTTTAGCCTTTTCGCATGAAAACAGGGTCCAAAATCATGGGTTTTCGTTCAGCAGTGGAAGTAGGAGGCGCGCTCTACAATAGGCAAGGGTTTTCAAGTCTGCAAGTACGTTTTAAACTGAGTTCCATGAACATTGTCCAAAATCATGTTTTAACCAAAATCCACAATGCGACCAGTTCAGCATATGAGAGGAGACACTGTTTGAGTGTAACAAACGTGAAACATTTCTTTTAGCCTTTTCGCATGAAAACAGGGTCCAAAATCATGGGTTTTCGTTCAGCAGTGGAAGTAGGAGGCGCGCTCTACAATAGGCAAGGGTTTTCAAGTCTGCAAGTACGTTTTAAACTGAGTTCCATGAACATTGTCCAAAATCATGTTTTAACCAAAATCCACAATGCGACCAGTTCAGCATATGAGAGGAGACACTGTTTGAGTGTAACAAACGTGAAACATTTCTTTTAGCCTTTTCGCATGAAAACAGGGTCCAAAATCATGGGTTTTCGTTCAGCAGTGGAAGTAGGAGGCGCGCTCTACAATAGGCAAGGGTTTTCAAGTCTGCAAGTACGTTTTAAACTGAGTTCCATGAACATTGTCCAAAATCATGTTTTAACCAAAATCCACAATGCGACCAGTTCAGCATATGAGAGGAGACACTGTTTGAGTGTAACAAACGTGAAACATTTCTTTTAGCCTTTTCGCATGAAAACAGGGTCCAAAATCATGGGTTTTCGTTCAGCAGTGGAAGTAGGAGGCGCGCTCTACAATAGGCAAGGGTTTTCAAGTCTGCAAGTACGTTTTAAACTGAGTTCCATGAACATTGTCCAAAATCATGTTTTAACCAAAATCCACAATGCGACCAGTTCAGCATATGAGAGGAGACACTGTTTGAGTGTAACAAACGTGAAACATTTCTTTTAGCCTTTTCGCATGAAAACAGGGTCCAAAATCATGGGTTTTCGTTCAGCAGTGGAAGTAGGAGGCGCGCTCTACAATAGGCAAGGGTTTTCAAGTCTGCAAGTACGTTTTAAACTGAGTTCCATGAACATTGTCCAAAATCATGTTTTAACCAAAATCCACAATGCGACCAGTTCAGCATATGAGAGGAGACACTGTTTGAGTGTAACAAACGTGAAACATTTCTTTTAGCCTTTTCGCATGAAAACAGGGTCCAAAATCATGGGTTTTCGTTCAGCAGTGGAAGTAGGAGGCGCGCTCTACAATAGGCAAGGGTTTTCAAGTCTGCAAGTACGTTTTAAACTGAGTTCCATGAACATTGTCCAAAATCATGTTTTAACCAAAATCCACAATGCGACCAGTTCAGCATATGAGAGGAGACACTGTTTGAGTGTAACAAACGTGAAACATTTCTTTTAGCCTTTTCGCATGAAAACAGGGTCCAAAATCATGGGTTTTCGTTCAGCAGTGGAAGTAGGAGGCGCGCTCTACAATAGGCAAGGGTTTTCAAGTCTGCAAGTACGTTTTAAACTGAGTTCCATGAACATTGTCCAAAATCATGTTTTAACCAAAATCCACAATGCGACCAGTTCAGCATATGAGAGGAGACACTGTTTGAGTGTAACAAACGTGAAACATTTCTTTTAGCCTTTTCGCATGAAAACAGGGTCCAAAATCATGGGTTTTCGTTCAGCAGTGGAAGTAGGAGGCGCGCTCTACAATAGGCAAGGGTTTTCAAGTCTGCAAGTACGTTTTAAACTGAGTTCCATGAACATTGTCCAAAATCATGTTTTAACCAAAATCCACAATGCGACCAGTTCAGCATATGAGAGGAGACACTGTTTGAGTGTAACAAACGTGAAACATTTCTTTTAGCCTTTTCGCATGAAAACAGGGTCCAAAATCATGGGTTTTCGTTCAGCAGTGGAAGTAGGAGGCGCGCTCTACAATAGGCAAGGGTTTTCAAGTCTGCAAGTACGTTTTAAACTGAGTTCCATGAACATTGTCCAAAATCATGTTTTAACCAAAATCCACAATGCGACCAGTTCAGCATATGAGAGGAGACACTGTTTGAGTGTAACAAACGTGAAACATTTCTTTTAGCCTTTTCGCATGAAAACAGGGTCCAAAATCATGGGTTTTCGTTCAGCAGTGGAAGTAGGAGGCGCGCTCTACAATAGGCAAGGGTTTTCAAGTCTGCAAGTACGTTTTAAACTGAGTTCCATGAACATTGTCCAAAATCATGTTTTAACCAAAATCCACAATGCGACCAGTTCAGCATATGAGAGGAGACACTGTTTGAGTGTAACAAACGTGAAACATTTCTTTTAGCCTTTTCGCATGAAAACAGGGTCCAAAATCATGGGTTTTCGTTCAGCAGTGGAAGTAGGAGGCGCGCTCTACAATAGGCAAGGGTTTTCAAGTCTGCAAGTACGTTTTAAACTGAGTTCCATGAACATTGTCCAAAATCATGTTTTAACCAAAATCCACAATGCGACCAGTTCAGCATATGAGAGGAGACACTGTTTGAGTGTAACAAACGTGAAACATTTCTTTTAGCCTTTTCGCATGAAAACAGGGTCCAAAATCATGGGTTTTCGTTCAGCAGTGGAAGTAGGAGGCGCGCTCTACAATAGGCAAGGGTTTTCAAGTCTGCAAGTACGTTTTAAACTGAGTTCCATGAACATTGTCCAAAATCATGTTTTAACCAAAATCCACAATGCGACCAGTTCAGCATATGAGAGGAGACACTGTTTGAGTGTAACAAACGTGAAACATTTCTTTTAGCCTTTTCGCATGAAAACAGGGTCCAAAATCATGGGTTTTCGTTCAGCAGTGGAAGTAGGAGGCGCGCTCTACAATAGGCAAGGGTTTTCAAGTCTGCAAGTACGTTTTAAACTGAGTTCCATGAACATTGTCCAAAATCATGTTTTAACCAAAATCCACAATGCGACCAGTTCAGCATATGAGAGGAGACACTGTTTGAGTGTAACAAACGTGAAACATTTCTTTTAGCCTTTTCGCATGAAAACAGGGTCCAAAATCATGGGTTTTCGTTCAGCAGTGGAAGTAGGAGGCGCGCTCTACAATAGGCAAGGGTTTTCAAGTCTGCAAGTACGTTTTAAACTGAGTTCCATGAACATTGTCCAAAATCATGTTTTAACCAAAATCCACAATGCGACCAGTTCAGCATATGAGAGGAGACACTGTTTGAGTGTAACAAACGTGAAACATTTCTTTTAGCCTTTTCGCATGAAAACAGGGTCCAAAATCATGGGTTTTCGTTCAGCAGTGGAAGTAGGAGGCGCGCTCTACAATAGGCAAGGGTTTTCAAGTCTGCAAGTACGTTTTAAACTGAGTTCCATGAACATTGTCCAAAATCATGTTTTAACCAAAATCCACAATGCGACCAGTTCAGCATATGAGAAGAGACACTGTTTGAGTGTAACAAACGTGAAACATTTCTTTTAGCCTTTTCGCATGAAAACAGGGTCCAAAATCATGGGTTTTCGTTCAGCAGTGGAAGTAGGAGGCGCGCTCTACAATAGGCAAGGGTTTTCAAGTCTGCAAGTACGTTTTAAACTGAGTTCCATGAACATTGTCCAAAATCATGTTTTAACCTAAATCCACAATGCGACCAGTTCAGCATATGAGAAGAGACACTGTTTGAGTGTAACAAACGTGAAACATTTCTTTTAGCCTTTTCGCATGAAAACAGGGTCCAAAATCATGGGTTTTCGTTCAGCAGTGGAAGTAGGAGGCGCGCTCTACAATAGGCAAGGGTTTTCAAGTCTGCAAGTACGTTTTAAACTGAGTTCCATGAACATTGTCCAAAATCATGTTTTAACCAAAATCCACAATGCGACCAGTTCAGCATATGAGAGGAGACACTGTTTGAGTGTAACAAACGTGAAACATTTCTTTTAGCCTTTTCGCATGAAAACAGGGTCCAAAATCATGGGTTTTCGTTCAGCAGTGGAAGTAGGAGGCGCGCTCTACAATAGGCAAGGGTTTTCAAGTCTGCAAGTACGTTTTAAACTGAGTTCCATGAACATTGTCCAAAATCATGTTTTAACCAAAATCCACAATGCGACCAGTTCAGCATATGAGAGGAGACACTGTTTGAGTGTAACAAACGTGAAACATTTCTTTTAGCCTTTTCGCATGAAAACAGGGTCCAAAATCATGGGTTTTCGTTCAGCAGTGGAAGTAGGAGGCGCGCTCTACAATAGGCAAGGGTTTTCAAGTCTGCAAGTACGTTTTAAACTGAGTTCCATGAACATTGTCCAAAATCATGTTTTAACCAAAATCCACAATGCGACCAGTTCAGCATATGAGAGGAGACACTGTTTGAGTGTAACAAACGTGAAACATTTCTTTTAGCCTTTTCGCATGAAAACAGGGTCCAAAATCATGGACTCTGAGTACCGTTCAGCAGTGTGAAGTAGGAGGTGCGATCTACAATAGGCAAGGGTTTTCAAGTCTCAAGTACGTTTTAAACTGAGGTTCCATGAACATTGTCCAAAAATCAAGTTTTTAAAAAATCACAATGCTGCCCAGTTCAGCATATGCGAGAGACACTCGTTTTAGAGTGTAAAACAACGTGAAAACAGTTCTTTTACCTTTTCGCATGAAAACAGGGGTCCCAAATCATGGGCAGTGGAAGTAGGAGGCGCGCTCTACAATAGGCAAGGGTTTTCAAGTCTGCAAGTACGTTTTAAACTGAGTTCCATGAACATTGTCCAAAATCATGTTTTAACCAAAATCCACAATGCGACCAGTTCAGCATATGAGAGGAGACACTGTTTGAGTGTAACAAACGTGAAACATTTCTTTTAGCCTTTTCGCATGAAAACAGGGTCCAAAATCATGGGTTTTCGTTCAGCAGTGGAAGTAGGAGGCGCGCTCTACAATAGGCAAGGGTTTTCAAGTCTGCAAGTACGTTTTAAACTGAGTTCCATGAACATTGTCCAAAATCATGTTTTAACCAAAATCCACAATGCGACCAGTTCAGCATATGAGAGGAGACACTGTTTGAGTGTAACAAACGTGAAACATTTCTTTTAGCCTTTTCGCATGAAAACAGGGTCCAAAATCATGGGTTTTCGTTCAGCAGTGGAAGTAGGAGGCGCGCTCTACAATAGGCAAGGGTTTTCAAGTCTGCAAGTACGTTTTAAACTGAGTTCCATGAACATTGTCCAAAATCATGTTTTAACCAAAATCCACAATGCGACCAGTTCAGCATATGAGAGGAGACACTGTTTGAGTGTAACAAACGTGAAACATTTCTTTTAGCCTTTTCGCATGAAAACAGGGTCCAAAATCATGGGTTTTCGTTCAGCAGTGGAAGTAGGAGGCGCGCTCTACAATAGGCAAGGGTTTTCAAGTCTGCAAGTACGTTTTAAACTGAGTTCCATGAACATTGTCCAAAATCATGTTTTAACCAAAATCCACAATGCGACCAGTTCAGCATATGAGAGGAGACACTGTTTGAGTGTAACAAACGTGAAACATTTCTTTTAGCCTTTTCGCATGAAAACAGGGTCCAAAATCATGGGTTTTCGTTCAGCAGTGGAAGTAGGAGGCGCGCTCTACAATAGGCAAGGGTTTTCAAGTCTGCAAGTACGTTTTAAACTGAGTTCCATGAACATTGTCCAAAATCATGTTTTAACCAAAATCCACAATGCGACCAGTTCAGCATATGAGAGGAGACACTGTTTGAGTGTAACAAACGTGAAACATTTCTTTTAGCCTTTTCGCATGAAAACAGGGTCCAAAATCATGGGTTTTCGTTCAGCAGTGGAAGTAGGAGGCGCGCTCTACAATAGGCAAGGGTTTTCAAGTCTGCAAGTACGTTTTAAACTGAGTTCCATGAACATTGTCCAAAATCATGTTTTAACCAAAATCCACAATGCGACCAGTTCAGCATATGAGAGGAGACACTGTTTGAGTGTAACAAACGTGAAACATTTCTTTTAGCCTTTTCGCATGAAAACAGGGTCCAAAATCATGGGTTTTCGTTCAGCAGTGGAAGTAGGAGGCGCGCTCTACAATAGGCAAGGGTTTTCAAGTCTGCAAGTACGTTTTAAACTGAGTTCCATGAACATTGTCCAAAATCATGTTTTAACCAAAATCCACAATGCGACCAGTTCAGCATATGAGAGGAGACACTGTTTGAGTGTAACAAACGTGAAACATTTCTTTTAGCCTTTTCGCATGAAAACAGGGTCCAAAATCATGGGTTTTCGTTCAGCAGTGGAAGTAGGAGGCGCGCTCTACAATAGGCAAGGGTTTTCAAGTCTGCAAGTACGTTTTAAACTGAGTTCCATGAACATTGTCCAAAATCATGTTTTAACCAAAATCCACAATGCGACCAGTTCAGCATATGAGAGGAGACACTGTTTGAGTGTAACAAACGTGAAACATTTCTTTTAGCCTTTTCGCATGAAAACAGGGTCCAAAATCATGGGTTTTCGTTCAGCAGTGGAAGTAGGAGGCGCGCTCTACAATAGGCAAGGGTTTTCAAGTCTGCAAGTACGTTTTAAACTGAGTTCCATGAACATTGTCCAAAATCATGTTTTAACCAAAATCCACAATGCGACCAGTTCAGCATATGAGAGGAGACACTGTTTGAGTGTAACAAACGTGAAACATTTCTTTTAGCCTTTTCGCATGAAAACAGGGTCCAAAATCATGGGTTTTCGTTCAGCAGTGGAAGTAGGAGGCGCGCTCTACAATAGGCAAGGGTTTTCAAGTCTGCAAGTACGTTTTAAACTGAGTTCCATGAACATTGTCCAAAATCATGTTTTAACCAAAATCCACAATGCGACCAGTTCAGCATATGAGAGGAGACACTGTTTGAGTGTAACAAACGTGAAACATTTCTTTTAGCCTTTTCGCATGAAAACAGGGTCCAAAATCATGGGTTTTCGTTCAGCAGTGGAAGTAGGAGGCGCGCTCTACAATAGGCAAGGGTTTTCAAGTCTGCAAGTACGTTTTAAACTGAGTTCCATGAACATTGTCCAAAATCATGTTTTAACCAAAATCCACAATGCGACCAGTTCAGCATATGAGAGGAGACACTGTTTGAGTGTAACAAACGTGAAACATTTCTTTTAGCCTTTTCGCATGAAAACAGGGTCCAAAATCATGGGTTTTCGTTCAGCAGTGGAAGTAGGAGGCGCGCTCTACAATAGGCAAGGGTTTTCAAGTCTGCAAGTACGTTTTAAACTGAGTTCCATGAACATTGTCCAAAATCATGTTTTAACCAAAATCCACAATGCGACCAGTTCAGCATATGAGAGGAGACACTGTTTGAGTGTAACAAACGTGAAACATTTCTTTTAGCCTTTTCGCATGAAAACAGGGTCCAAAATCATGGGTTTTCGTTCAGCAGTGGAAGTAGGAGGCGCGCTCTACAATAGGCAAGGGTTTTCAAGTCTGCAAGTACGTTTTAAACTGAGTTCCATGAACATTGTCCAAAATCATGTTTTAACCAAAATCCACAATGCGACCAGTTCAGCATATGAGAGGAGACACTGTTTGAGTGTAACAAACGTGAAACATTTCTTTTAGCCTTTTCGCATGAAAACAGGGTCCAAAATCATGGGTTTTCGTTCAGCAGTGGAAGTAGGAGGCGCGCTCTACAATAGGCAAGGGTTTTCAAGTCTGCAAGTACGTTTTAAACTGAGTTCCATGAACATTGTCCAAAATCATGTTTTAACCAAAATCCACAATGCGACCAGTTCAGCATATGAGAGGAGACACTGTTTGAGTGTAACAAACGTGAAACATTTCTTTTAGCCTTTTCGCATGAAAACAGGGTCCAAAATCATGGGTTTTCGTTCAGCAGTGGAAGTAGGAGGCGCGCTCTACAATAGGCAAGGGTTTTCAAGTCTGCAAGTACGTTTTAAACTGAGTTCCATGAACATTGTCCAAAATCATGTTTTAACCAAAATCCACAATGCGACCAGTTCAGCATATGAGAGGAGACACTGTTTGAGTGTAACAAACGTGAAACATTTCTTTTAGCCTTTTCGCATGAAAACAGGGTCCAAAATCATGGGTTTTCGTTCAGCAGTGGAAGTAGGAGGCGCGCTCTACAATAGGCAAGGGTTTTCAAGTCTGCAAGTACGTTTTAAACTGAGTTCCATGAACATTGTCCAAAATCATGTTTTAACCAAAATCCACAATGCGACCAGTTCAGCATATGAGAGGAGACACTGTTTGAGTGTAACAAACGTGAAACATTTCTTTTAGCCTTTTCGCATGAAAACAGGGTCCAAAATCATGGGTTTTCGTTCAGCAGTGGAAGTAGGAGGCGCGCTCTACAATAGGCAAGGGTTTTCAAGTCTGCAAGTACGTTTTAAACTGAGTTCCATGAACATTGTCCAAAATCATGTTTTAACCAAAATCCACAATGCGACCAGTTCAGCATATGAGAGGAGACACTGTTTGAGTGTAACAAACGTGAAACATTTCTTTTAGCCTTTTCGCATGAAAACAGGGTCCAAAATCATGGGTTTTCGTTCAGCAGTGGAAGTAGGAGGCGCGCTCTACAATAGGCAAGGGTTTTCAAGTCTGCAAGTACGTTTTAAACTGAGTTCCATGAACATTGTCCAAAATCATGTTTTAACCAAAATCCACAATGCGACCAGTTCAGCATATGAGAGGAGACACTGTTTGAGTGTAACAAACGTGAAACATTTCTTTTAGCCTTTTCGCATGAAAACAGGGTCCAAAATCATGGGTTTTCGTTCAGCAGTGGAAGTAGGAGGCGCGCTCTACAATAGGCAAGGGTTTTCAAGTCTGCAAGTACGTTTTAAACTGAGTTCCATGAACATTGTCCAAAATCATGTTTTAACCAAAATCCACAATGCGACCAGTTCAGCATATGAGAGGAGACACTGTTTGAGTGTAACAAACGTGAAACATTTCTTTTAGCCTTTTCGCATGAAAACAGGGTCCAAAATCATGGGTTTTCGTTCAGCAGTGGAAGTAGGAGGCGCGCTCTACAATAGGCAAGGGTTTTCAAGTCTGCAAGTACGTTTTAAACTGAGTTCCATGAACATTGTCCAAAATCATGTTTTAACCAAAATCCACAATGCGACCAGTTCAGCATATGAGAGGAGACACTGTTTGAGTGTAACAAACGTGAAACATTTCTTTTAGCCTTTTCGCATGAAAACAGGGTCCAAAATCATGGGTTTTCGTTCAGCAGTGGAAGTAGGAGGCGCGCTCTACAATAGGCAAGGGTTTTCAAGTCTGCAAGTACGTTTTAAACTGAGTTCCATGAACATTGTCCAAAATCATGTTTTAACCAAAATCCACAATGCGACCAGTTCAGCATATGAGAGGAGACACTGTTTGAGTGTAACAAACGTGAAACATTTCTTTTAGCCTTTTCGCATGAAAACAGGGTCCAAAATCATGGGTTTTCGTTCAGCAGTGGAAGTAGGAGGCGCGCTCTACAATAGGCAAGGGTTTTCAAGTCTGCAAGTACGTTTTAAACTGAGTTCCATGAACATTGTCCAAAATCATGTTTTAACCAAAATCCACAATGCGACCAGTTCAGCATATGAGAGGAGACACTGTTTGAGTGTAACAAACGTGAAACATTTCTTTTAGCCTTTTCGCATGAAAACAGGGTCCAAAATCATGGGTTTTCGTTCAGCAGTGGAAGTAGGAGGCGCGCTCTACAATAGGCAAGGGTTTTCAAGTCTGCAAGTACGTTTTAAACTGAGTTCCATGAACATTGTCCAAAATCATGTTTTAACCAAAATCCACAATGCGACCAGTTCAGCATATGAGAGGAGACACTGTTTGAGTGTAACAAACGTGAAACATTTCTTTTAGCCTTTTCGCATGAAAACAGGGTCCAAAATCATGGGTTTTCGTTCAGCAGTGGAAGTAGGAGGCGCGCTCTACAATAGGCAAGGGTTTTCAAGTCTGCAAGTACGTTTTAAACTGAGTTCCATGAACATTGTCCAAAATCATGTTTTAACCAAAATCCACAATGCGACCAGTTCAGCATATGAGAGGAGACACTGTTTGAGTGTAACAAACGTGAAACATTTCTTTTAGCCTTTTCGCATGAAAACAGGGTCCAAAATCATGGGTTTTCGTTCAGCAGTGGAAGTAGGAGGCGCGCTCTACAATAGGCAAGGGTTTTCAAGTCTGCAAGTACGTTTTAAACTGAGTTCCATGAACATTGTCCAAAATCATGTTTTAACCAAAATCCACAATGCGACCAGTTCAGCATATGAGAGGAGACACTGTTTGAGTGTAACAAACGTGAAACATTTCTTTTAGCCTTTTCGCATGAAAACAGGGTCCAAAATCATGGGTTTTCGTTCAGCAGTGGAAGTAGGAGGCGCGCTCTACAATAGGCAAGGGTTTTCAAGTCTGCAAGTACGTTTTAAACTGAGTTCCATGAACATTGTCCAAAATCATGTTTTAACCAAAATCCACAATGCGACCAGTTCAGCATATGAGAGGAGACACTGTTTGAGTGTAACAAACGTGAAACATTTCTTTTAGCCTTTTCGCATGAAAACAGGGTCCAAAATCATGGGTTTTCGTTCAGCAGTGGAAGTAGGAGGCGCGCTCTACAATAGGCAAGGGTTTTCAAGTCTGCAAGTACGTTTTAAACTGAGTTCCATGAACATTGTCCAAAATCATGTTTTAACCAAAATCCACAATGCGACCAGTTCAGCATATGAGAGGAGACACTGTTTGAGTGTAACAAACGTGAAACATTTCTTTTAGCCTTTTCGCATGAAAACAGGGTCCAAAATCATGGGTTTTCGTTCAGCAGTGGAAGTAGGAGGCGCGCTCTACAATAGGCAAGGGTTTTCAAGTCTGCAAGTACGTTTTAAACTGAGTTCCATGAACATTGTCCAAAATCATGTTTTAACCAAAATCCACAATGCGACCAGTTCAGCATATGAGAGGAGACACTGTTTGAGTGTAACAAACGTGAAACATTTCTTTTAGCCTTTTCGCATGAAAACAGGGTCCAAAATCATGGGTTTTCGTTCAGCAGTGGAAGTAGGAGGCGCGCTCTACAATAGGCAAGGGTTTTCAAGTCTGCAAGTACGTTTTAAACTGAGTTCCATGAACATTGTCCAAAATCATGTTTTAACCAAAATCCACAATGCGACCAGTTCAGCATATGAGAGGAGACACTGTTTGAGTGTAACAAACGTGAAACATTTCTTTTAGCCTTTTCGCATGAAAACAGGGTCCAAAATCATGGGTTTTCGTTCAGCAGTGGAAGTAGGAGGCGCGCTCTACAATAGGCAAGGGTTTTCAAGTCTGCAAGTACGTTTTAAACTGAGTTCCATGAACATTGTCCAAAATCATGTTTTAACCAAAATCCACAATGCGACCAGTTCAGCATATGAGAGGAGACACTGTTTGAGTGTAACAAACGTGAAACATTTCTTTTAGCCTTTTCGCATGAAAACAGGGTCCAAAATCATGGGTTTTCGTTCAGCAGTGGAAGTAGGAGGCGCGCTCTACAATAGGCAAGGGTTTTCAAGTCTGCAAGTACGTTTTAAACTGAGTTCCATGAACATTGTCCAAAATCATGTTTTAACCAAAATCCACAATGCGACCAGTTCAGCATATGAGAGAGACACTGTTTGAGTGTAACAAACGTGAAACATTTCTTTTAGCCTTTTCGCATGAAAACAGGGTCCAAAATCATGGGTTTTCGTTCAGCAGTGGAAGTAGGAGGCGCGCTCTACAATAGGCAAGGGTTTTCAAGTCTGCAAGTACGTTTTAAACTGAGTTCCATGAACATTGTCCAAAATCATGTTTTAACCAAAATCCACAATGCGACCAGTTCAGCATATGAGAGGAGACACTGTTTGAGTGTAACAAACGTGAAACATTTCTTTTAGCCTTTTCGCATGAAAACAGGGTCCAAAATCATGGGTTTTCGTTCAGCAGTGGAAGTAGGAGGCGCGCTCTACAATAGGCAAGGGTTTTCAAGTCTGCAAGTACGTTTTAAACTGAGTTCCATGAACATTGTCCAAAATCATGTTTTAACCAAAATCCACAATGCGACCAGTTCAGCATATGAGAGGAGACACTGTTTGAGTGTAACAAACGTGAAACATTTCTTTTAGCCTTTTCGCATGAAAACAGGGTCCAAAATCATGGGTTTTCGTTCAGCAGTGGAAGTAGGAGGCGCGCTCTACAATAGGCAAGGGTTTTCAAGTCTGCAAGTACGTTTTAAACTGAGTTCCATGAACATTGTCCAAAATCATGTTTTAACCAAAATCCACAATGCGACCAGTTCAGCATATGAGAGGAGACACTGTTTGAGTGTAACAAACGTGAAACATTTCTTTTAGCCTTTTCGCATGAAAACAGGGTCCAAAATCATGGGTTTTCGTTCAGCAGTGGAAGTAGGAGGCGCGCTCTACAATAGGCAAGGGTTTTCAAGTCTGCAAGTACGTTTTAAACTGAGTTCCATGAACATTGTCCAAAATCATGTTTTAACCAAAATCCACAATGCGACCAGTTCAGCATATGAGAGGAGACACTGTTTGAGTGTAACAAACGTGAAACATTTCTTTTAGCCTTTTCGCATGAAAACAGGGTCCAAAATCATGGGTTTTCGTTCAGCAGTGGAAGTAGGAGGCGCGCTCTACAATAGGCAAGGGTTTTCAAGTCTGCAAGTACGTTTTAAACTGAGTTCCATGAACATTGTCCAAAATCATGTTTTAACCAAAATCCACAATGCGACCAGTTCAGCATATGAGAGGAGACACTGTTTGAGTGTAACAAACGTGAAACATTTCTTTTAGCCTTTTCGCATGAAAACAGGGTCC
>NW_028161058.1:0-41658 GCF_964263955.1 Coregonus lavaretus | reverse complement strand
GTTAATCCTTAAACCCCAAGAAATTGCAGAAAATGACTGAGTGATGGAAATGCATGTCAAACTGCTATCATGGAATGAAAGTCCTGCTTTCATTCCACAGCCAGAGGAACCACAGCCAGAGGATGGTACATTACGGGCACATCGTTTTTTTTTGCCGTTGTCATTTGTTGCGCATATGGTAAGTACATATTTGTTGAATGAGAAATATAAGGAAAGCTATTGCTGCCGCCAGCAAAGGCAATGTGAAAAATCAATGAATTGCGTGGTAGGCTATCCTTTGGCGGCTTCTGCTGTTGTCCGTGCTATCCGGAATCCTTGGCACGTCACTACCCCATTGACGTTAACATTTTAAATGGTTATGGTTAGGGTTAGCTTAAGGGTAGCGACGTCCCAAGGATTCCGGATAGCACTGATCCTTCTGCTGTGCGTAAGTGATGTCCAATTCCTTAGGGTTATTTATCTCTCCCTACCACTGGTTGCACCGTTTTTGAGGGACACTCCCCCAACGAGGGACACTCAAAAACGAGGGGGAGGGCTAATATGGGGTATTGGGATTGAGCCTACATGTGCTTGTATGTACTGTATGTATGTGTGCGTGCGTGCGTGTCTGAAACATTAAACATAAAGTTCTGCTTTAAAGCCCCTAAACAGAACAGAGTCCATTAAAGGCCCATTACCTAGTGACATATACCGGTGCTTTGATCCACTAAGCTCCCTTAACCATTATCTCCCCCCTTCCAGCCCTCTCAATCACTCTCTTCTCTGTTGTGGCTGATAATGGTGGCTGAAAAAAGGGAGACATTCCGTACATTCTGAGTAGATGTTGCCCATAGGCTCTGATCTAGGATCAGTTTCCATAACTGAATTCTAACCTTTACCATTAGGGATTAGGGAGGGGATGTTTAAGTGTTGAACATTCTGCTTATGTGGTTACCACATCAAAGGTTATCTGCCATGACAGGCCCTCCCAGCTCTAATGACTAGGTGACAGTGACTAGCTGTCAGTCAAAACAACAGCCTAATCATGTAGAGTGAAGAGGGATGGGATTTCAGTGAGGTGGAGAGACAGTGGTATGCCCATAGAATTAGGAATTAGAATACTAGGATGGATATTAACCGTCTTATTGTCACGTTCATTCATAGACGGGACACACCAAGGCGCAGCGTGATATGCATACATGTTTATTATACCGAATAAACACAACGACAAAACAACAACTAAACGAAACGAACCGTGAAGTCCAAGGTAGACACAAACAACATACCTCACACAGAACACGATCCCACAACCCACTAGTGCCAAAAGGCTGCCTAAGTATAAACCCCAATCAGAGACAACGAGCGACAGCTGCCTCTGATTGGGAACCACACCAGCCAACATAGATCTAGACATACTAGACTTTAAACATAGATCTACACCACATAGAAAATACACACCCTGACTCAACAAATAAGAGTCCCCAGAGTCAGGGAGTGACACTTATGATGGTTAGCCATTTTGGTCAGGGAGTTGGTCAACCATGGTTTGCCAGTGCTGTGATAAGATATTGTGTAAAATAATGAATTTGAAGAATTCATCTGCACTCTATATTTGTTAGCTAGCTAGCCAGACAGTTTTAGATACCATAGATTTTTCAAATTAACTGCCAATATGCCATACACTGGCTGAAATCAGTAGATGATCGGACAAGTTTTGAATGCAAAAACTCTCACACATTGGGCGTGAGACACACATTTGACCCTCTTCTCACGCTCACATGCCACACATCTTATTTCTCAGGCATTGAAAAAAGTACTGCTTTTATTTTATAATTAATCCAATTCATATTCAGTGCGTTAACTTTTCCACTGTGGCTCCAAATCATTTTGAAATCGGAGCATATGCGCCGGCAATTCTACATCACAAGCATTGTAACCACAGCAGCTTCCCCCGGGAGATCCACCATTTTCCTGTCACCGCACTGTGAACCGCGGCAGATTGAAGCTTGTGATTAGTTCAGTAAGGGTCTGGGACCGAGGTAAATTGGATGCGCGTTTGAAAATAAATGCCCCTCACGATTAGAGTGGCTCAGGCAGCCAAGGCAGACTTGACAGGCACATATGTTCTCTGCTGAACAAAGTTAATGAACTACATTTTCAAAATAGCAGCACGGCAACTTGTAGCGCTGTTTTGTACATAATTGTCAACAAAATAAAATGCATAATATACATAAATCTACATAGCACTACATTTACATTACAATTTAGTCATTTAACAGACATTCGCATTTCAGAGCGAGTGCATTCATCTTTAAAAAGCCAGGCGAGACAACCACATATCACAGTCGTATCCCACCCACATATCACATACATAATATAATTCAAAATGCAATACGAAATACATAATAATGTCTGTGTGTCTCTTGCAGCATCTGATACTAGTGATTTAGTCCACCACTGGCATACCACATTACTCACCTTGTTTTATCATTGGCAATTTAGCACTAGGTTCATTAGGCTTTAACATCGAAAAGGCAGCATTCAGCAGGAACTTTGGTTGGTTGACCTGATTTGTCTAAATATGAACATGATTTTGCCCAACTATGAACATGATTTTGCCAAAACTGATGGTGAACCCAAATGTGTAACTGATTCCAGTGGGGGAACAATCAATTGAAATATCATTTGGGTTGAATGTAGGGGCAGATTTAGGCTATGTCATCTTGTCTTCAGGAGATTTTATTATCTGTTTAATTTATTTGGTTACTTTCACAATAGCTAAAGTAAGTAGTTAGAACAATTCCTTCCCCTACAATGGGCTAAAATATACACTGTATGTACTAGTTAGTGTGCAATAACACTACTTTTATTCCCAATACTATTTTATTTGTGTCTTTGAAATTCTATTAAAAAAAATCTATTTAGAAATTGCAATGAGGGCTATACATTTTTGTAAGCATTTACGGACGGTGTTGAAATTAGTATACATCAAATGAGAATAGGCTATATTGAAATGTCCCTTGGATCAAATATCCTGTTTTGTCATTTTAGTATTGTGCACAAGTTGCTAGGCAGAAACGGTAGCTTACCTATGTAAAGTAAGATGATGGCAAGGTTTTGCAAATCAGCTTCAACCATCTGAAGATTGATATTCATTCGATCTTTCTTGAATGTGGGGTAATTTGTAGAAATCAAATATCGCCTCCCGAGTGGCGCAGCGGTCTAAGGCACTGCATCACTACAGACCCGGGTTCGATCCCAGGCTGTGTCGCAGCAGGCCGCGACCAGGAGACCCATGAGGAGGCGCACAATTGGCCAAGCGTCGTCCGAGTTAGGGGAGGGTTTGGCCGGCCGGCAGGGATGTCCTTGTCCCATCGCGCTCTAGCGAATCCTTGTGGCGGGCACATGCAAGCTGACTTCCATCGCCAGTTGTACGGTGTTTCCTCCGACACATTGGTGCGGCTGGCTTCCGGGTTAAGCGAGCAGTGTGTCAAGAAGCAGTGCGGCTTGGCAGGGTCGTGTTTCGGAGGACGCATGGCTCTCGACCTTCGCCTCTCCCGAGTCCGTACGGGAGTTGCAGCGATAGGACAAGACTGTAACTACCAATTGGAGATGATGAAATTGGGGCAAAAAAAGTACAACAAATATAATAAATAACTAACATGACCTGTCAAAAGTTTGGACACACCTACTCATTCAAGGGTTTTTCTTTATTTTTACTATTTTCTACATTGTAGAATAATAGTGAAGACATCAAAACGATGAAATAACACTTATGGTATCATGTAGTAACCAAGAAAGTGTTAAACAAATCAAAACATATTTTAGATTATTCAAAGTAGCCACTCTTTGCCTTAATGACAGCTTTGCACACTCTTGGCATTCTCTCAACCAGCTTCATGCGGAATGCTTTTCCAACAGTCTTGAAGGAGTTCCCACATATGCTGAGCACTTGTTGGCTGCTTTTCCTTCACTCTGCGGTCCAACTCATCCCAAACCATCTCAATTGGGTTGAGGTCGGGTGATTGTGGAGGCCAGGTCATCTGATGCAGCACTCCATCACTCTCCTTCTTGGTCAAATAGGCCTTACACAGCCTGGAGGTGTATATTGGGTCATTGTCCTGTTGAAAAACACAGAATGCTGTGGTAGCCATGCTGGTTAAGTGTGCCTTGAATTCTAAATAAATCACAGACAGCAAAGCACCCCCACACCATCACACCTCCTCCTCCATGCTTCACGGTGGGAACCACACATGCGGAGATCATCCGTTCACCTACTCTGCGTCTCACAAAGACATGGCAGTTGGAACCAAAAATGTCAAATTTGGACTCATCAGACCAAAGGACAGATTTCCACCGGTCTAATGTCCATTGCTCGTGTTTCTTGACCCAAGCAAGTCTCATTGTCTTATTGGTGTCCTTTAGTAGTGGCTTCTTTGCAGCAATTCGACCATGAAGGCCTGATTCACACAGTCTCCTCTGAACAGTTGATGTTGAGATGTGTCTGTTACTTGAACTCTGTAAAGTATTTATTTGGGCTGCAATCTGAGGTGCAGTTAACTCTAATGAACTTATCCTCTGCAGCTCTGGGTCTTCCTTTCCTGTGGCGGTCCTCATGAGAGCTAGTTTCATCATAGCGCTTGATGGTTTTTGCAACTGCACTTGAAGAAACTTTCAAAGTTCTTGACATTTTCCGGATTGACTGACCTTCATGTCTTAAAGTAATGATGGACTGTCGTTTCTCTTTGCTTATTTGAGCTGTTCTTGCCATAATATGGACTTGGTCTTTTACCAAATAGGGCTATCTTCTCTATACCCCCCTACCTTGTCACAACACAACTGATTGGCTCAAACGCATTAAGAAGGAAAGAAATTCCACAAATTAACTTTTAAGAAGGCACACCTGTTAATTGAAATGCATTCCAGGTGACTACCCCATGAAGCTGGTTGACAGAATGCCAAGAGTGTGCAAAGCTGTCATCAAGGCAGCTTGATTCTACTTTGAAGAATCTCTAATATATTTAGATTTGTTAAAAACTTTTTGGGTTACTACATGATACCATATGTGTTATTTCATCGTTCTGATGTCTTCACTATTATTCTACAATGTAGGAAAATAGTAAAAATGAGTGAGTAGGTGTGTCTAAACTTTTGACTGGTACTGTAAATCACATGAAATATTCAAACCCACAGGATTTGTGAAACATAGATCAGGGGTGGCCAACCCTCTTGGAGCGCTACCTCTAGGCAAGATATTCTACGGTCCTATTTGAAAGGGATAGTTCACCAAAATGAAATACATATTTACATGTTTGTTTGTTATGGACAAGGCGAGACTGCAATCCATCCTATGGTTAGCCACTGCCACCAACCGTTAATATTAGCATTTTCTAACCACCAATCAGCATAATCTAAATTTCATGCCCAAATAATCTCAAAGTATCTTCAAACCAAGTGGTCAAATTTTTAGTGTGTTTTTAACATTAAAAGAATCCTTAATACATCCGACCTGTGACTTATAAAAACATTTATTCCACCGTGGTCACTGGGCTAAGCAATGTGAAAATACACTCAGTGGCCAGTTTATTAGGTACGAAAATATAATTTCACTATGATATTTCAGTTTTATAATTTGTCCTTAATTTGGAAAATGTGGAGTAGATTGTGTAGATCTGTAGGGAAAACAATCTAATCCCTTTTTAGATTACATTTTAAGGCAGTAAAATGTGAAAAAATACTTTCTGTAGACTTTCTATAGGCATTGTAATAGCACTCACAGCTTTCCAAGAAAACAAAAATGTAGATATGTATGGTCTGTTTACATATATTTTAGAGCAGGGATAATCAACTAGATTCAGCTGCGGGCCGATTTCTTTTCTTGAGCGGATGGCCAAGGGGCTGGAATATAATTACAAGTAAGTTGTAGACTGCAAATTGACTGCAAGAAGCCCAAACTGATATTATATTTGACTAAAACATAATCATTTCAAACTTTACTTACATTTGTATACAATCACAGGTATCTCTTCGCGAGAATATTTTGGAACCGATTTCCAAAATTAAAATCACTTGGAGCTGATTTGCTGTTTTTATAGTCTTTTATGTCCAACAAATAAAATCACTGGCCTCCAGTTGGGGAACCCTGTTTTAGAGGCTATTTATACAGAAAATGTGTATAAAACCCGTATAAACGGTATATATAATTATATGACATTATTTTAGGTTGACAATAATTCTTATTACACAACGACTGATATAGCACATGCCTTTAAAAAAAAAAGTAAAATCAGGATAATGCATCTGCCATTCATTTCAGTTAGACTGGTTTAGATTTCTCCCTGACCAATATGGCTGCAATTTTCACCCATTCTGGAACTTTGACGGTTTATGACATAGCCCCTCTAGTAATTTAATCTCTATGGGTATGCCTCTCCTCCCTCCCATTCTCTCCTCCTCTCTCCCTCCTCTTCCTCTGTGTGTGTGTGTGTGTGTGTGTGTGCATGTGTGCGCGCGCATACGTGCCTGTGGGAGTGTGTTTGAGGCATGGTGGCGGTACATAGTTCAAAAGTCACAGGCCCTAAAGCTCAGTCTCCCAGTGGGGGGCTTCTGGTTTTATTACTGTCAAAATAGCCTTTAAACTAAGGCAACACAGCAACAGCATAAAGTCACAAAGACTTTATAGATGTAATATCGATGAAGTGTTGTCGTAAACTCCCTTATGGCTTGCTGTATTTCATCCAGATTCCCAGGACCCAAAACAATGGGCAAAATATTAACTTTAACCTCAGCCACCCCAAACAACATAATGTAGTCACACACAATGTTTTTATGTAATGTGAAATGGTTATTGTTGTCATAAACCACCTTATGACCAGCTGTGTTATATCCATGATTCAAAATAATGGGCAAAATAGTAATTGTGTTTACAATAGTAATGGATAGGATTGTTTTGTTAGGATAGGGCACCAAAGAGCGCAAACTAATGTGTAGAACAAGGGTGTCCACATAGCACACATTGCCCTAATGTTACTCAAAAACCCCAAGGAACTAGTCCAATTTCCCCCTCCTAAAGGCAGGATGTGGGGGCGCGTGTGTGTGTGTGAGGGGCTCATAAAAGAGACCTATCCTCAGGGAGCCTAGAGGAAATTTAAAACAAGCTCTTTAAAACCCACCGACTGACCCTCAGTTCACAATGATGTATACACGCACACACAGCTGATTAAGGGCTACTTAGGAGGTTATAACCATTCATCAGCTTCACTGTAGCATATCCTGTGCAAAGAGACATAGTATCTTTAAAGTGTTAGTCAAGGGTGCATAATTGCCCATCAACTTCACTTCAACAGTGCCTGGGTTGACCTGCTTCTTTAGATTACCTGCTATTGTCTGCCTTTACAGTTTTACCAGTCAGTCACCACATTGTTTTAAAGGCCCTTTACATTGTTTGGCAACACCGTTCAGAAGATATACAGCACAGTCAAAGCTCCATAGCCCAGTCAAAGCTCCATAGCCCACTTTGTCTAGGTTCTATTTCTAATACTCATTCCGATGTCTCACTTATGGGATTCGCTCTAGCGGATCACTAACTTGAAGAAGCAATCACACTACGTCTGTTGGAGACAGACAGGTGTAGTGGCAAATAAGGTGAACCCTCCCCTCCTTATAAGGTGCCACTCGCCCCTCCTCCGGTCATTCTCGCCTCTCTTCCTTGCGGAAGAGATTACTAACGCTCCTGATGATTTAGCACAACTAAATCGCTGTCTTTCTACTGAACTGTTCTTAGGCAAACCGTGAGGTTAACGCTGCCGAACGTAAGGCTTTAGCTAACTTGGCTAACTAGCTAAGTTTATCCATTGCCTCCCTCAGCGATAGTACGTTCTCACAACATTTGCAATAACCATTACAGTGTCATGAAATGTATCAATTTCTGCACCAGAGGGTCAAGAGGTTGACAGGATTGACGTGTGTTTGTGCGCGTGCGTGTGTGTAGTTGAGAGCAACCCCATTGTCCAGCCTGGTGTTTGTCAGTAGATTTAGTGAGCATTTATTTCCTTGTTACTCTTGAGGGTCTAAGGAACCACCTCTTGGGTGTTAAACACGAGGAAGAGGTTGTAAATATGGGTAGTGGCCTCTCTCTGTTTGTCTGTCTTTTTTTCTCTCTCTCTCGCTCTCTCTCCACTTTGTCTCCTGCTACCTCTCTACTTCTAGGTCATCCACAGAAGTGGGACAGTATTGGATAACAATCGCCACCCACACAATTGAGGTCATAACCGCTTGACTGGGAAGTCTCTCTCTTCACCCAACTATTACATCATGAACAAGCAATGCTAGGCAGGAGTCTTTATAGTCCCTCAAAGGCCTAACCTGGGCTCTGTGACCTTTGTAGGTTTATAGGGGTTAAAGGTGAGGTTTCAGGCTGGATTATACCCTTCTGGGTGTGGATGTTGGGGACATGCTAACACACACACACACCCTCCTCAGGTGAGGGAGGCAGGCGGCTGTCGGGCCCCTCTCCAATTCTTGACAGGAGGACCCAGTGGGGTTATTTGTGTTAGGCAGGTGAGACTGAAGTGATTTTGACAGAGGCTACTAGGACATTATCTCTCTCTCTCTCTCTCTCTCTCTCTCTCTCTCTCTCTCTCTCTCTCTCTCTCTCTCTCTCTCTCTCTCTCTGTCTCTTTCTTTCTTTCTTTCTTTCTTTCTTTCTTTCTTTCTTTCTTTCTTTCTTTCTTTCTTTCTTTCTTTCTTTCTTTCTTTCTTTCTTTCTTTCTTTCTTTCCAGAGCCTGATACAGGATCTGACCAGAGCCCATAGTGATTGATAACTATGTAGACTGAACTATTGTACTTCCTCCCTCAAACCGCATCAGGAGCGCAGAGGGAGTGTGTGATTGAGTCTCTCTCTCTCTGTGAGGGGCCGGTAACATTCACAGATCCGGTCTCAACTCAAATTGGGCTGAAAATGATGGCTATGGAGTCATTAGAATAAGAACCTCTAACCCCCCAGACTGTGGTCCCAGTACGGTCTATTAAATGTAACCGCTTATGTATTGTAGCATCTTTAACCAGGTAACATACATTTTTTAAATTAAATTAAATGTATGTCACTTCGAATGGGCTAAGGTTTCAGCCTTTACCCAGACTGGTGTTTTGAGGATATGTGATGAATTTCCTTGTGAGGTTAGCAGTTGACAGACCTGGCCTCCCTCAAGTCACATTATATCAAATCACACCCCACAGGTAAGTTTTTCCAGTTTTTACCATGAAATCTTCCTTTAATCAGAACCAGTCTTTTTGATCTGACATAACAGGTTTATATTTATCAATACCATATGTTGGTGTAGAGGAAATCATGCATGTAGTAGAAAAACTAAATAGAAAAGGAATTAGTGAAGGTGCAAAAATAAGTGAACCCCAAGTTGCATTGGTTAAATCAAGTAGGTAAGTAGAATCAGGTGGGTAAATAATTAGCTACCAAATGAATCAATCAAAGGAGAGATCGTTAGGAAAGAGTTGGGGCGGGACTCTGATAAATAGAGATAAGAAACCTGGTCAGTTTGGTGTTACCCATCCAGGTGAATGCAAAGCACACCATGCTGAGAGGAAATGAGATCTCAGAGGACATCAGGACGAGGGTAGTGAGAGCACATCAGTCTGGGGAAGGCTATAAAATAATCTCAAAAAGATTTGAGCTTCATCAGTCCACTGTGAGGCAAATAATTTACAATGGAGAACATTTAACATGACAGAAACTCAGCCTAGAAGTGGACACCCTTCCAAAATATCCCCAAGAGCCACAAGAACAATAATAAATCAGGTAAAAGCCAACCCAAACATAACATCTAGAGATTTGCAGGCCTCCCTTGTTGCATCTCAGGTAACTGTGCATGCTTCAACAATAAGAAGAACACTGAATCGAAATGCCATTCATGGGAGAGTTGCTAGGAAGAAGCCTCTGCTGTCAAAAAAGAACCAAACTGCCCGTCTTAACTTTGCCAGAGACCACCTGGACAAACCTGAAGGTTTCTGGAAGTCCATTCTCTGGACCGATGAGTCCAAAATGGACCTTTTTGGTCACAATCAACACAGCTATGTTTGGCGAAAAACGAACACTGCCTACCACCAAAATAACCTTATCCCAACAGTCAAGCTTGGTGGTGGGAATGTCAAGATCTGGGGCTGCTTTTCCTCCTCTGGACCTGGACGACTCCACATCATTAAGGGAACCATGAATTCTGAGGTATACCAGGAGATTCTTGAACAGAACGTCAGGCCATCAATCAAGGAGCTAAAGCTGGGCTGAAAATGGGTCTTCCAACAAGACAACGACCCAAAGCATTCAAGCAAATCTACCAAAGAATGGCTCAGGAGAAAGAAGATTTGTTTTTTGGATTGGCCAAGTCAAAGTCCTGACCTAAATCCAATTGAGATGCTGTGGCAGGACCTGAAGCGGGCAGTTCATGCCAGACACCCCTCAAACCTCACTCAATTGGCTGAGTTCTGTAAGGAGGAGTGGGCAAAAATCAATTTAGTCTAAGTTATCGCTGCTAATGGAGGTGCCACAAGCTATTGACTGAAGGGGTTCACATATTTTTGCACACATCTAATCTGAGTTTCTGTTAAATAAACCACTTTTGTTGAATAAACAATGAAAATATATATATTTTTTTTGTTTCTGTCATTTACTTGGAATGTCTTTATTATGAATTGGGGTTTAGATAAGGATTTTATATGTTTATTGTAATATTTTATAGCAAAATAATGACCAGCCCTGTAGGGTTCACATACTTTCAAGCAGCACTGTATATCTCAGCCACTGTCTCCCCTCCCTATGGCTCATTCATCTTTAATGAGCTTAGATTGGGGCCTTAATGGACTGCCCCCTAACACACACAAACACGTGCGCGCACACACACACATGCCCTCCCCCCACCACCCCCCACAGACAGGAACAGATGCCGTATTTACATCCTAGGAAAAATCCCCCTAACAAACTAACTGGCTCCCCACTGAGACCATGCAATGGCCAGGCCTCCATCTAAGCAGATGGTAAATCTAAGGAGGGATGGAGGGATGATGGGGGAGGAGAAGTGAGGGGTGGAGAGGCTTGATTATGGTTTAACTACCGGACGGACTATAGTCGCCATAGACCAGCCTGTCTGCCTGTCCGCTCGATCCAATTGGCTACGGACATTAGGGCCTGACCGGGCGCCGTGGCAACACCAGCTGGGGCCTGGAGCGTAGTTGGCTGAGTTGTCAGCAGCAGGAGAGGAGGAAGAGATGGGGAGGAGGAGGAGAGGGAGGAGAGTGGTATCCAAAGGGCTTAGGGATATGTGTAAAACAGTGCAGAGGGGGAAGCTATTTCAACCCCAGTCATTAAAATTTCCATTGGAAAGGCTTCCACGACTTCTGCATTTAGAGAGCGAAAAGGAGAGAGACAGAGACAGGAAGTTGCTGAAAGAGGGAGAACAAGAAACAAATTGACAGAGTAAAGAGACTGCAGTCCTAGTGTATCATCAAGAGCTTAAAGGGTATTAGGTGATTTTCCTCCAAATAATCTGATGAGCTCTTCACCCTTTCAGAAGAAACTTCCTGTCTGTGAATAGGAAAAGATTAGGGTGTGTTTGAGTGTGCGTGAGCGTGTGTGTCTGTGTGTTTATGTGCGTGTCCATGTCTGTGTCTGTGTGTGACCGTAATACATTGTCCAACTAGTAGGGCTGGCACAATTACTGTATAATTGTGAAACCGACAATTATGGATGAAGACCGTCATGAAAATAAAATAACCGTCATAAGCGTTTTAAGAAAAAAGAAATGAGTGCGGAACGAACAGCTGACTGAAGACTGGGACGGCCGGGCATTCGTGCGGTTCAGTCAGTTTCCGCAGTTACATGGACTCTTCAAACAAGAAAGGTGTTGTAGCAAACAACGTTGCCTAGACAACGCCCCCCTTCCTGCAGCAGCAGCACACGCAGTCAGGAGAGGAGGAGAGGAGAAGATGTGCGTTTAAAAAACAATGCTATTCAAACAATATAATCGTCATCCAAAATTCCATGACTGTCACAGCCTACCAACTAGTGAATAGCAAATAGAGGGTAGGGCATGTTACACTGCATTCGGAAAGTATTCAGACCCCTTGACTTTTTCTACATTTTGTTACATTACAGCCTTATTCTGAAATTGATTTTTTTTTTAAATTGCCCTAATAAATCTACACTCAGGACCCCATAATGACAAAGCAAAAACAGTTTTCTTTAGAAATGTTTGCAAATGTATTAAATAAAAATGTGAAATATGACATTAACATAAGTATTTAGACCTTTTACTCAGTACTTTGTTGAAGCACCTTTGGCAGCGATTACAGCCTTGAGTCTTTGCTCCGTTCACCTTTCCCTCTTTCCCTCGATACTGACTAGTCTCCCAGTCCCTGCTGCTGAAAAACATCCCCATAGCATAAACTCCTGAGTGGCGCAGTGGTCTAAGGCACTGCATCGTAGTGCTAGCTGTGCCACTAGAGATCCTGGTTTGAATCCAGGCTCTGTCTTAGCCGGCCGTGACCAGGAGACCCATGGGGCGGGGCACAATTGGCCCAGCGTCGTCCAGGGTAGAGGAGGGAATGGCCGGCAGGGATGTAGCTCAGTTGGTAGAGGATGGCGTTTGCAACGCCAGGGTTGTGGGTTTGATTTCCACGGGGGGCCAGTATTAAAAAATTTATGCACTCACTAACTGGATAAGAGTGTCTGCTAAATGACTAAAAGGTAAAAGATAGCATGATGCTGCCACCACCATGCTTCACCGTAGGGATGGTGCCAGGTTTTCTCGAGATGTGACGCTTGGCATTCAGGCCGGAGAATCTTGTTTCTCATGGTCTGAGAGTCTTTAGGTGCCTTTTGGCAAACTCCAAGCGGGCTGTCATGTGCCTTTTACTGAGGAGTGGCTTCGGTCTAGCGACTCTACCATAAAGGCCTGATTGTTGGTCACCTCCCTGACCAAGGCTATTCTCCCCCGTTTGCTCTAGGAAGAGTCATGGTGGTTCCAAACTTCTTCCATTTTAAGAATGATGGAGGCCACTGTGTTCTTGGGGACCTTCAATGCAGCAGAAATGTTTTGGTTCCCTTCCCCAGATCTGTGCCTTGACACTATCCTGTGTTGGAACTCTACGGACAATTCCTTTGACCTCATGGCTTGGTTTTTGCTCTGACGTGCACTGTCAACTGTGGGACCTTATATACAGTTGAAGTTGGAAGTTTGCATACACTTAGGTTGGAGTCATTAAAACTCGTTTTTCAACCACTCAACAAATTTCTTGTTAACAAACTACAGTTTTGGCAAGTCGGTTAGGACATCTACTTTGTGCATGACACAAGTCATTTTTCCAACAATTGTTTACAGACAGATTATTTCACTTATAATTCACTGTATCACAATTCCAGTGGGTCAGAGTGTCACGAGGGTCGATGTCGTCTAAATATGACCAAGGCGCAGCGTGTCCAAGAAACATGACTTTATTATTTCACAAGTCTGGAACAAAACAACAAAATACGACCGATACGTGAAGTCCTCTGCAACACTGACAGAACTAAGAACAAAAACCCACCATTCCCACAAGAAAACATACAGAATAAATATGGCTCCCAATCAGAGATAACGAGCCGACAGCTGACACTCGTTACCTCCGATTGGGAGTCAATGACCAAAGCTAGAAATGAACCCAACAGAAAGGCAAACCTAGAAATACACACAACTGCCCAACATAACCAAACCAAAACCCAACAACACAAAATACACCCTGGCTCAAATACAAACGTCCCGGAGCCAGAGTGTCACACAGAGGTTTACATACACTATGTTGACAGTGCCTTTAAACAGCTTGGAAAATTCCAGAAAAGGATGTCATGGCTTTAGAAGCTTCTGATAGGCTAATTGACATTATTTGAGTCAATTGGAGGTGTACCTGTTGATGTATTTCAAGGCCTACCATCAACCTCAGTGCCTCTTTGCTTGACATCATGGGAAAATCTAAAGAAATCAGCCAAGACCTCATTAAAAAAAATGTAGACCTCCACAAGTCTGGTTCATCCTTGGGAGCAATTTCCAAACGCCTGAAGGTACCACGTTCATCTGTACAAACAATAGTACGTAAGTATAAACACCATGGGACCCAGCCGTCATACCGCTCAGGAAGGAGACGTGTTCTGTCTCCTAGAGATGAACTTACTTTGGTGCAAAAAGTGCAAATCAATCCCAGAACAACAGCAAAGGACCTTGTGAAGATTGTGGAGGAAACAGGTGCAAAAGTATCTATATCCACAGTAAAACAAGTCCTATATCGACATAACCTGAAAGGCCGCTCAGCAAGGAAGAAGCCACTGCTCCAAAACTGCCATAAAAAAGCCAGACTACAGTTTGCAACTGCACATGGGGACAAAGATTGTACTTTTTTGAGAAATGTCCTCTGGTCTGATGAAACAAAAATATAACTGTTTGGCCATAATGACCATCGTTATGTTTGGAGGAAAAAGGGGGTTCCTTGCAAGCTGAAGAACACCATCCCAACCGTGAAGCACGGGGGTGGCAGCATCATGCTGTGGGGGTGCTTTGCTGCAGGAGGGACTGGTGCATTTCACAAAATAGATGGCATCATGAGGAAGGAAAATTATGTGGATATATTAAAGCAACATCTCAAGACATCAGTCAGGAAGTTAAAGCTTGGTCGCAAATGGGTCTTCCAAATGGACAATGACCCCAAGCATTCTTCTAAAGTTGTGGCAAAATGGCTGAAGATCAACAAAGTCAAGGTATTGGAGTGGCCATCACAAAGCCCTGACCTCAATCCTATAGAAAATGTGTGGGCAGAACTGAAAAGGCGTGTGCGAGCAAGGAGGCCTACAAACCTGACTCTTATCTCCCTCACTAACTTTAAGCATCAGTTGTCAGAGCAGCTTACCGTTCACTGCACCTGTACACAGCCATTCTGAAATTAGCCCACCCAACTACCTCATCCCCATATTGTTATTTATTTTGCTAATTTGCACCCCAGTATCTCTATTTGCACATCATCTTTTGCACATCTATCATTCCAGTGTTAATACGAAATTGTAACTATTTTGCACTATGGCCTATTTATTGCCTTACCTCCACAACTTACTACATTCGCACACACTGTATATATATTTTCTGTTGTATTTTTGACTTTATGTTTTGTTTACCCCATATGTAACTCTGTGTTGTTGTTTTTATCGCACTGCTTTGCTTTATCTTGGCCAGGTCGCAGTTGTAAATGAGAACTTGTTCTCAACTGGCTTACCTGGTTAAATAAAGGTAAAATAAATAAAAAGTTACACCAGCTCTGTCAGGAGGAATGGGCCAAAATTCACCCAACTTATTGTGGGAAGCTTGTGGAAGGCTACCCAAAACGTTTGACCCAAGTAAACAATTTAAAGGCAATGCTACCAAATACTAATTGAGTGTATGTAAACTTCTGACCCCCTGGGAATGTGGGTTAGAAGGTGAAATAAAATAAAAGCTTAAATAAATAATTCTCTCTACTATTATTCTGACATTTCACATTCTTAAAATAAAGTGGTGATCCTAACTGACCTAAGACAGGGAATTTTGCCTAGGATTAAATGTCAGGAATTGTGAAAAACTGAGTTTAAATGTATTTGGCTAAGGTGTATGTAAACTTCCGACTTCAACTGTAAACAGGTGTGTGCCTTTCCAAATCATGACCAATCATTTGAATTTACCACAGGTGTACTCCAATCAAGTTGTAGAAACATCTCAAGGATGATCAATGGAAACAGGATGCACCTGAGCTCAATTTCGAGTCTCATAGTAAAGTGTCTGAATACTTATGTAAATAAGATATTTCTGTTTTCTATTTCTAATACATTTGCAAACATTTCTAAAAACCTGTTTTCACTCTGTCATTATGGGGTATTGTGTGTAGATTGATGAGGGGAAAAATCCATTTTAGAATAAGGCTGTAATGTAACAAAATGTGGAAAAAGTGAAGGGGTCTGAATAATTTCCGAATGCACTGTATGTATGGGATTCTCTCTGAAGTCTGCAGTCTAGAAATAGAAGACATGGAGGGTACCCTCTTAGAAAAAAAAGGCTTTCTAGAAATGGTTATTCGGCTGTCCCCCTAGAATAACCCTTTTTGGTTCCAGGAAGAACCCTTTTTGGTTCCACATAGAACCCTTTTGGGTTCCATGTAGAACCCTCTGTGGGGAGGTTACTACATAGAACTCAAAAGGGTTATACCTGGAACCAAAAAGGGTTCTTCAAAGTGTTCTCCTAAGGGGACAGCCGAAGAACCCTTTTGGAACCCTTTTTTCTAATAGTGTACCTTAAACCTCCAAGGTTTGATTCTGTAGTACACATCCTCTTCACTCTCAAAGATAAACACAACTAAACAGACAACAGTTGATATAAACGACTATGTTCTCTTTCCGCTTGAGCTGAAAACACAAACAAACATTCAGGCCGACAGTAGAACATGCTCTATCAGATGGGATATAGGCCACTAATAGGCCAGTATTCTGGGTTTTCACTGCTGCAATTCAAACGTCTATATATCACTCAATCTCTCTCATGCTGTTTCATTTGACAAATATTATTTAAAAGGAATGTAAAATGCTTGTTAGTGTTTCGCCCCCAGCTTTTCTTTTACATTCTGATTTGAATCTAAACTGGTTCTAAAGTTACAGTCTTTGCCCCTCAAGACCAGCTGTGTGTTTGAGTCTGTTTCGTGTGTTGGCCTGCGTGAGTGTTGCAAAGACAAGTCTTAACCTCTGCGTCGCTCTGGGGTTTCTGTCAAATACTTCTCTGATGTTTTATTTAATATCACTGCTACATCCGTATGGTTCCAATACACATGGGCTAGATTGATCGAATGCCCCGCTTATGGCTGTCTCTACGTCTGGCCGTGACGTGTGAGTGAAATTTACCATGATAATTGAGGGAAAAGAGAGGGATGGGGAGAGAGAGAGGATATGTCATGGATTTTACTGCTTCCTTTTCGTTGGGCCAATATGTCTAGTTTGGAACGTTGAGGCTGGTTAATGTCGAAGATGTATAGTAGGTGCAGGGGGTTCATGCACAAACACACGCATGCACTCACGGGAAGACATACACTCACGCCTAGATGTATCATTGTCAGTGAGAAGACGGGACAGTCCCCATAGTCTTGTGTCATCAAAAAGACAGCCAAAAAAAATGCTCTCTTCTGTTGCTGCTATCATGCCAGGCTTTACACCACAGCAAGTTAGACTGTAACGAACCGCACTGACTCTCATTCTTGACCTAGTTTTCCTCTTTCTTTTGGTTTCTGTAAAGCCATTGAGGCCTTTTTCACTTGGAACGGGGCCAGGAAAGGCTCCTATACAGTGCATTCGGAAAGTATTCAGACTCCTTACTTTTTCTACATTTTGTTACGTTACAGCCTTATTCTGAAATAGATTTAATTGTTTTTTTTCCCTCATCAATCTACACACAATAATACCCCATAATGACAAAGCAAAAACACATTTGTAGACATTTTAGCAAATTTATTTAAAAACAAAAACTTTTTTATCACATTTACATAAGTATTCAGACCCTTTACTCAGTACTTTGTTGAAGCACCTTTTTGGCAGCGATTACAGCCTCAAGTCTTCTTGGGTATGACGCTACAAGCTTGGCACACCTGTATTTGTGGAGTTTCTCCCATTCTTCTCTGCAGATCCTCTCAAGCTCTGCCAGGTTGGATGGGGAGTGTCACTGCACAGCTATTTTCAGGTCTCTCCAGAGATGTTCGATCGGGTTCAAGTCTGGGCTCTGGCTGGGCCACTCAAGGACATTCAGAGACTTGTCCCAAAGCCACTCCTGCGTTGTCTTTTTTTTTTTTTTTTTTTTTGTCATTTAGCAGACACTCTTATCCAGAGTGACTTACAGGAGCAATTAGGGTTAAGTGCCTTGCTCAAGGGCACATCGACAGATTTTTCACCTAGTCAGCTCGGGGATTAGAACCAGAGACCTTTCGGTTACTGGCACAACGCTCTTAACCACTAAGCTACCTGCCGCCCCTGTCTTGGCTGTGTGCTTAGGGTCGTTGTCCTGTTGGAAGGTGAACCTTCACCCCAGTCTGAGGTCCTGAGCGCTCTGGAGCAGGTTTTCATCAAGGATCTCTCTGTACTTTGCTCCGTTCATCTTTCCCTCGATCCTAACTAGTCTCCCAGTCCCTGCCGCTGAAAAACATTCCCACAGCATGATGAGGGATGGTGCCAGATTTCCTCCAGACGTGACGCTTGGCATTCAGGCTAAAGACTTCAATCTTGGTTTCATCAGACCAGAGAATCTTATTTCTCATGGTCTGAGAGTCTTAAGGTGCCTTTTGGCAAACTCCAAGCTGGCTTTCATGTGCATTTTACTGAGAAGTGGCTTCCATCTGGCCACTGTCCATTAAAGGCCTGATAGGTGGAATGCTGCAGAGATGGTTGTCCTTCTGGAAGGTTCTCCCATCTCCACAGAGGACCAAGGCCCTTCTCCCCCGATTGCTCAGTTTGGCCAGGCTGCCAGCTCTAGGAAGAGTCTTTGTAGTTCCAAACTTCTTCTATTTAAGAATGATGGAGGCCACTGTGTTCTTGGGGACATTCAATGTTGCAGAAATGTTTTGGTACCCTTCCCCAGATCTGTGCCTTGACACAATCCTGTCTCTGAGCTCTACAGACAATTCCTTCGACCTCATGGCTTGGTTTTTGCTCTGACATGCATTGTCAACTGTGGGACCTTATATAGACAGGTGTGGGCCTTTCCAAATCATGTCCAATCAATTGAATTTACCACAGGTGGACTCCAATCAAGTTGTAGAAACATCTCAAGGATGATCAATGGAAACAGGATGCATCTGAGCTCAATTTCGAGTCTCATAGCAAAGGGTCTGAATACTTATTTAAATAAGGTATTTCAGATTTTTATTTTCAATAAATCTGCAAAAATGTCTAAAAACCTGTTTTCGCTTTGTCATTATGGGGTATTGTGTGTAGATTGATGAGGAATTGTTTTTATTTCATCCATTTTAGAATAATGCTGTAACGTAACAAAATGTGGAAAAAGTGAAGGGGTCTGAACTGTATGTTATTGTACTCTGAGCTAGGCATAGTAGATCTGGAGGTATCAAATGATGCAATACCACCCCCTTTTCAATCAGAGGAATTATAATATACCTCCACTCCTTACAGTAATAGAGACAGGCCTTAAAGGGGCTATTGCCTGCGATGATAACCATAATGATGATGCTTCTTCCAGACCTGAAGCCACATTATGGTTTGCTGTAGTCTAGCTGCTGACCCACTGTGCCAATAAGTTTATATTGGATTGATGTCACTGTCATACACACACACTTCTTGTCATGGAAGGTGACCCTACGGGCTCAGCTGTACGGTGTGTGTATGCGTGCATGCGTGTGTGTGACATAGGGACCGAGAATCACTTTTCGTAAATGAATGGACCTACTAACCTGCCATAATCAGCATGACCTGATTCCAAGGGGCTTTTGAGGACATTGTTGATTTTTGTTTTTTTGTGTGTGTTTTTTTCTTTCCATGCATTTCTCAGCAGTTACAACCGTAAAACGTGTTTAATTGGAGCCTGTTGGTCATGTTGCATTAACTTGATGTGAATCATCTGTACAGACAAACAGAGAGGGGGGTACATATCATTGGATTGCACACACACACACACACACACACAAAACAATGCACGCACACAAACACACACGTGCGTGCACACACAGACAGGCACAGACACATACACACTCATGCCCGCACACATACGCACAAACACACACGCATCTCAATCCAGACCCTGTCCCCCCAGTCTATGTGCAAAATGCCACACGCAAATTATGGATCAAACATTACTTCGGTTATTGCTATGTCTTGCCAACGGCTTTAAAAAAAAAAACATTTCAATATGGGCAATGGGCATCACTATGGGTAATGGGCATCACTGTTTGGATGTATCTCCTGACATCACAAGGGGTCAGTTCGCATTACACAAGCTGTTGCAGCACATGGTGGTATATTACGTAGATTGAGGGTCTCTCCTAATTTCTAATCCTGTCTACCCCCAAGCTACCCCCCTCTCAGTCAATCAGTCAGTCAGGCCCTTATGGGGAACAGGCATAGGCCCAGACCCCCAGATGAACACCGACTGAGTCCTCTCCTCTGGTCTGCTGTGCTACAGGATTTAGTCTGGGGGGGGAAAATCCCGCTTTGATCTTGACTCTAGCATTACAGTGCCAGCTATTGTGATGCAGCCAACCAGCAGGTGGTTTGGAATCCGGAGGAATTCCTACAAATCCTTCTCCTACATTATGGGTTGTTTTGTTGAAAAGATGACTTTATGTTGGATGTGAAAAAGAACACTTTGGTATTGTACAGTATTTGTTGTGAGAACGCTATCTCCCCTAAACCTTTGCCAACAGATGTTTTACTACTACTGCAGTGCCCTCCAGATTACATAACATTTGTTGAGCCAAAAAGCAAGTCAATTAAATTGAGTTCTTGTCCTAACTATTTGATCGTCTGTGGCCTTGAGTTTGACCCAGGTAAGAGAGGTGACTGTTTTTAGAGTTTTTCACTCCCTGTGGACTAGAGATACCACTCTTCCTCTGAGAACACAAATTCCACCCAATCAAAGCCAATAACTTCAAAAGGAGCTATTTTTGAACGCTCTCTTCTTTGACTCTGGCAACCCTGGCACCCCCGGGACTCTTTTTCATAACGCCTGTTCAAGGCAATAGAACGTTCCACGCTGACTCTGAATCTGACGGTAGAAAGTCAAGGCGACCTCTGACCTCATAGCACAGTGGCCCACCTTTACTGCTCTCAGATGGGCCCCCTGTGTGTTACTGGAGCCTGTGTAGGGAAGCAATCACTCCAGCACCTCCAGGGGGCCTAAACGCTTCATTAGAGGAGTGTTTGTTTAACGCCGCCCCTACCAAGAGGCCAGAACCCCCATCCCCCCCTTAGCCGCTACTCCTCAGCCCGTAAAGCCCCTCCTTCCTGACTCCCTTCTGAGGCCCTTGTCTCCAACCTCTTGTGACCGCTGGTTGAGGGAGCGAGAGGGTGGGTCGTGCGCCGAGAGGTCGGCAGGTTGACTGCTGTTTTGACAGGCGTGCCTGGAATACTATAGGAGCGGTCCCTTTCTAAGGCTCGGGGTGGACACACAAAGTCAACATGGGCTGGGTCCTGACTGCTCTTTCCACACACACACTTTCCTTATAACACACACATGCACTCACACGCGAGAGCAAGCAGGCACACGCACACTCTATATTGCTTCTTCTCCTCCAATCTCACACACACACACACACACACACACACACACATACACACACACACACACACACACTGTCGTCCTTAGTGTATTTGCTTCAGTTGACGCCTCCAGTCAGGGCGTCAGGTCTTTGTCCATATCTCTGACCCGTTAGCCCATTGACACAGCTGGAGCGGCTCAGCTTTGGGGGAGTTAGCTATCCCAGAGCGCACTGCTGGGGCTGCCGGCACGCCCATCCTGACCTCTATCAACCGGGCCCACGGCCCAGTTTTCATCACCGCAGGCTGACCTACGTCTGAGACAAACACCCTCTTCTCTCCCTCGTTCACTCTCTTTCTCCTACATTCCCTCTATATTTCTCTCTCTCCCATCACTCATTTTCTCTCCTTCACTCTATTTCTCTTAACCTCTCTTCTTTCCCATTTTCCCCCAAAGTGTCATGGCATCATATTGCAGGATGACAGTCTGTTTGTCAGGGTTGTGAGGGTTAGTGTGACCCAGAATATCTGGTTTCCTACCACTCTATAGACCATTGACACCCAGTCTCTCAACAGTGCTACAGACTCGGGACAAGGCCAGCGTTGAGCTACAAACCCCAGCTCTGTGTGTTTAATTCAATAAGGCAATCTGGGGGAGAGAAGGTTACTTGTGTCACGACTGTTTTGCGTAGAGCCTAACATGTGTTTTGAGACATGTGACTCTGGCCGATAGGCTACGTAGCCCACACAACTCGAACCCCCCAACACACACACACGCACAAACACATGCACACATATTTTTCCATGGGGCAAGCCAAAGAGGAATTGTTTTCATTAATTAAGGTTTAAATAGATTATCTTGATTCTAGGGAGGGGGGGGGGGGAGGGGGGTCTATTGGCCCCCTTAATGTCACCCAATCTGCTCTGTCAAGGGGATGATATAGTGTGATATAAAGAGATGGACCAACAGAGATAGGGGACTAATATATTGTTAATATACTAATATATAATGTCAGTGACATGACAGTTTCATGGCTACAGTGCATGCAGCAGTGGGGGTCCAAGTGTGTGTGTATCTCTATTAGATTAGATTAGATCTCAGTCATGCAGCCAAGCACTGACGTCAACGCTGACTTTCACAATAGCCCAGATCAGCCAAGAAAGAGTTGACGCAAGAGATACAATCTCAGCATGTGTGTACATACATGTTTAGTTTAGTTTATTAGGATGCCCATTAGCTACTGCACATGCAAAATTTACACTGCTCAAAAAAATAAAGGGAACACTTAAACAACACAATGTAACTCCAAGTCAATCACACTTCTGTGAAATCAAACTGTCCACTTAGGAAGCAACACTGATTGACAATACATTTCACATGCTGTTGTGCAAATGGAATAAACAACAGGTGGAAATTATAGGCAATTAGCAAGACACCCCCAATAAAGGACAGGTTTTGCAGGTGGTGACCACAGACCACTTCTCGGTTCCTATGCTTCCTGGCTGATGTTTTGGTCACTTTTGAATGCTGGCGGTGCTTTCACTCTAGTGGTAGCATGAGACGGAGTCTACAACCCACACAAGTGGCTCAGGTAGTGCAGCTCATCCAGGATGGCACATCAATGCGAGCTGTGGCAAGAAGGTTTGCTGTGTCTGTCAGCGTAGTGTCCAGAGCATGGAGGCGCTACCAGGAGACAGGCCAGTACATCAGGAGACGTGGAGGAGGCCGTAGGAGGGCAACAACCCAGCAGCAGGACTGCTACCTCCGCCTTTGTGCAAGGAGGAGCAGGAGGAGCACTGCCAGAGCCCTGCAAAATGACCTCCAGCAGGCCACAAATGTGCATGTGTCTGCTCAAACGGTCAGAAACAGACTCCATGAGGGTGGTATGAGGGCCCGACGTCCACAGGTGGGGGTTGTGCTTACAGCCCAACACCGTGCAGGACGTTTGGCATTTGCCAGAGAACACCAAGATTGGCAAATTCGCCACTGGCGCCCTGTGCTCTTCACAGATGAAAGCAGGTTCACACTGAGCACGTGACAGACGTGACAGAGTCTGGAGATGCCGTGGAGAACGTTCTGCTGCCTGCAACATCTTCCAGCATGACCGGTTTGGCGGTGGGTCAGTCATGGTGTGGGGTGGCATTTCTTTGGGGGGCCGCACAGCCCTCCATGTGCTCACCAGAGGTAGCCTGACTGCCATTAGGTACCGAGATGAGATCCTCAGACCCCTTGTGAGACCATATGCTGGTGCGGTTGGCCCTGCGTTCCTCCTAATGCAAGACAATGCTAGACCTCATGTGGCTGAAGTGTGTCAGCAGTTCCTGCAAGAGGAAGGCATTGATGCTATGGACTGGCCCGCCCGTTCTCCAGTCCTGAATCCAATTGAGCACATCTGGGACATCATGTCTCACTCCATCCACCAACGCCATGTTGCACCACAGACTGTCCAGGAGTTGGCGGATGCTTTAGTCCAGGTCTGGGAGGAGATCCCTCCGGAGACCATCCACCACCTCATCAGGAGCATGCCCAGGCGTTGTAGGGAGGTCATACAGGCGCTTGGAGGCCACACACACTACTGAGCCTCATTTTGACTTGTTTTAAGGACATTACATCAAAGTTGGATCAGCCTGTAGTGTGGTTTTCCACTTTAATTTTGAGGGTGACTCCAAATCCAGACCTCCATGGGTTGATACATTTGATTTCCATTGATCATTTTTGTGTGATTTTGTTGTCAGCACATTCAACTATGTAATGAAAAAAGTATTTAATAAGTTTATTTCATTCATTCAGATCTAGGATGTGTTATTTTAGTGTTCCCTTTATTTTTTTGAGCAGTGTATATTGGAAAGACACCAACAGACAACAAAAATACTATTTACACACTATTCATATATACAGTGAGGGAAAAAAAGTATTTGATCCCCTGCTGATTTTGTACCTTTGCCCACTGACAAAGAAATTATCAGTCTATAATTTTAATGGTATGTTTATTTGAACAGTGAGAGACAAAATAACAACAAAAACATCCAGAAAAACGCATGTCAAAAATGTTATAAATTGATTTGCATTTTAATGAGGGAAAAAGTATTTGACCCCCTCTCAATCAGAAAGATTTCTGGCTCCCAGGTGTCTTTTATACAGGTAACGAGCTGAGATTAGGAGCACACTCTTAAAGGGAGTGCTCCTAATCTCAGCTTGTTACCTGTATAAAAGACACCTGTCCAAAGAAGCAATCAATCAATCAGATTCCAAACTCTCCACCATGGCCAAGACCAAAGAGCTCTCCAAGGATGTCAGGGACAAGATTGTAGACCTACACAAGGCTGGAATGGGCTACAAGACCATCGCCAAGCAGCTTGGTGAGAAGGTGACAACAGTTGGTGCGATTATTCACAAATGGAAGAAACACAAAATAACTGTCAATCTCCCTCGGCCTGGGGCTCCATGCAAGATCTCACCTCATGGAGTTGCAATGATCATGAGAACGGTGAGGAATCAGCCCAGAACTACACGGGAGGATCTTGTCAATGATCTCAAGGCAGCTGGGACCATAGTCACCAAGAAAACAATTGGTAACACACTACGCCGTGAAGGACTGAAATCCTGCAGCGCCCGCAAGATTCCCCTGCTCAAGAAAGCACATATACAGGACCGTCTGAAGTTTGCCAATGAACATCTGAATGATTCAGAGGAGAACTGGGTGAAAGTGTTGTGGTCAGATGAGACCAAAATCGAGCTCTTTGGCATCAACTCAACTGGCCGTGTTTGGAGGAGGAGGAATGCTGCCTATGACCCCAAGAACACCATCCCCACCGTCAAACATGGAGGTGGAAACATTATGCTTTGGGGGTGTTTTTCTGCTAAGGGGACAGGACAACTTCACCGCATCAAAAGAGACGATGGACCATGTACCGTCAAATCTTGGGTGAGAACCTCCTTCCCTCAGCCAGGGCATTGAAAATGGGTCGTGGATGGGTATTCCAGCATGACAATGACCCAAAACACATGGCCAAGGCAACAAAGGAGTGGCTCAAGAAGAAGCACATTAAGGTCCTGGAGTGGCCTAGCCAGTCTCCAGACCTTAATTCCATAGAAAATCTGTGGAGGGAGCTGAAGGTTCGAGTTGCCAAACGTAAGCATCAAAACCTTAATGACTTGGAGAAGATCTGCAAAGAGGAGTGGGACAAAATCCCTCCTGAGATGTGTGCAAACCTGGTGGCCAACTACAAGAAACGTCTGACCTCTGTGATTGCCAACAAGGATTTTGCCACCAAGTACTAAGTCATGTTTTGCAGAGGGGTCAAATACTTATTTCCCTCATTAAAATGCAAATCAATTTATAAAATTTTTGACATGCGTTTTTCTGGATTTTTTTGTTGTTATTCTGTCTCTCACTGTTCAAATAAACCTACCATTAAAATTATAGACTGATCTTGTCTTTGTCAGTGGGCAAATGTACAAAATCAGCAGGGGATCAAATACTTTTTTCCCTCACTGTACATATTCATATTCTATACAGTTAAATTAGATCTTTAGAAAGTGGAGAGGCGCTGTGATACAATATGTTTTTCTATCTGTTTTTTAAAGCTAAACTAGCTATTTTGTCTGATTAACCTCTGGTGGTGTGACGAGGTGTGAATGAAGGAGTCAGGCGCAGGAGGTAAAACACCGAAGTCCAGAGTTTATTCCGTTTACATAAATCAAACGCTCCCAGCGTGAAAACTAAACTAATACAAGGGAAAATAATCCACCTTGGCAAGTACAAATAGAAGAGTAGAACCGAGCTACTCGCGCTCACAACAAACAATCACTCACAAAGACAAGGGGAACAGAGGGAACACTTATACACATACTCATTAGGGGAATGAGCACGAGGTGTGTGTGATTGACAAGACATGACAAGTGGAGTAATGAGAATGGGATCGGCGGTAGTGGAAGTCGTGACAGTACCCCCCCCCCCCCTTGACGCGCAGCTCCAGCAGTGCGCCAACCCCGGCCTTGGGGACGGCCAGGAGGACGCGGAGCAGGGCGAGTCGGATGGCGACGGTGGAAATCCCTCAACAGGGAGGGATCAAGGATGTCCCTCCTTGGGACCCAGCACCGTTCCTCCGGACCGTACCCCTCCCACTCCACGAGATACTGAAGGCCCCCCACCCGACGCCTCAAATCCAGTATGGAATGGACCGAGTACGCCAGGGCCCCCTCGATGTCCAGAGGAGGTGGAGGAACCTCCCGCACCTCAGACTCCTGGAGTGGACCAGCTACCACCAGCCTGAGGAGAGACACATGAAACGAGGGGTTAATACGGTAATCAGGGGGGAGTAACAACCTGTAAGTAACCTCGTTTATCCTCCTCAGGACTTTAAACGGCCCCACAAACCGCGGGCTCAGCTTCCGGCAGGGCAGGCGGAGGGGTAGATTCCAGGTCGAGAGCCAGACCCGATCCCCCGGTACGAAAACCGGGGCCTCCCTGCGGTGGCGGTCAGCGTTCGCCTTCTGATGACACACGGCGCGCTGGAGGCGAACGTGGGCAGCGTCCCAAGTCTCCTCCGCGCGCCAAAACCAGTCATCCACCGCAGGAGCCTCGGTCTGACTCTGGTGCCACGGTGCCAGGACCGGTTGGTAACCCAACACACATTGGCAGGGTGTTAGGTTAGTGGAGGAGTGGCGGAGAGAGTTCTGAGCGTATTCTGCCCATGGCAGGAACACCGACCACTCCCCCGGCCAGTCCTGACAGTAGGTCCGCAGGAACCTACTCACATCTTGATTCACCCTTTCCACCTGCCCATTACTCTCGGGGTGAAATCCAGAGGTCAGGCTGACCGAGACCCCCAGACGTTCCATGAACGCATTCCAGACTCTAGACGTGAACTGGGGACCTCGGTCGGACACTATATCCTCTGGTACCCCGTAGTGCCGGAAGACGTGAGTAAACAGAGCCTCCACAGTTTGTAGGGCCGTGGGGAGACCAGGCAGAGGAAGGAGGTGGCAGGACTTCGAAAAGTGATCCACAACGACCAGGATAGTGGTGTTACCTTCAAAATCAATACTAAGGTGAGACCATGGTCGTTGTGGAACTGGTAAAGGTTGTAGCTTACCCGCTGGGAGGTGCCTAGAAGCCTTACTCTGGGCGCACACTGAGCAGGAGGAAACATACACCCTCACGTCCTTAGCCAAGGTAGGCCACCAGTACTTCTCGGTCAGGCAGCGCATTGTATGACCGATACCTGGATGACCAGAGGAGGGTGACGTGTGTGCCCAGTAGAACAGACGATCACGGATAAGCCCAGGCACGTACTGCAGCCCAGCTGGACACTGCGGTGGAGATGGATCTGTGCGTAATGCCTGCGCTATATCCGCGTCCATCGCCCATACTACCGGCGCCACAATGCATGAGGCCGGGAGTATGGGGGTGTTGTCTCTGGGCCTCTCCTCTGTGTCATACAGCTGAGACAGTGCGTCTGCCTTCACATTCTTCGTACCCGGAATGTATGAGAGTGTGAAATCAAACCGGGTGAAGAAGAGGGCCCACCTGGCCTTGCGAGGATTCAGCCTCCTCGCTGCCCGAATGTACTCTAGGTTACGGTGGTCTGTCCAGACGAGGAAAGGGTGTTTCGCCCCTTCGAGCCAATGCCTCCACACCATCAAAGCTCGGACAACAGCCAGCAGCTCCCGATCACCAACGCCGTAGTTCTGCTCCGCCGAGCTGAGCTTCTTCGAAAATAAGGCACAGGGGCGGAGCTTGGGTGGCGTGCCCGAGCGTTGGGATAAGACAGCGCCTATCACTACCTCTGACGCATCCACCTCCACTACGAACGGTAGTGATGGATCGAGGTGAGCCAGTACCGGGGCGGAGGTGAACAGATCCCGCAATCTACTTAAGGCCAAATCAGCCTCAGCAGACCAGCGGAGCTGGGACGGCCCACCCTTCAACAAGGAGGTAATGGGAGCTGCGACCTTGCCAAAGCCCCGAATAAACCTCCGATAGTAGTTTGCAAACCCAAGGAAGCGCTGCACCTCCTTCACCGTGGTTGGAGTCTGCCATTTACGCATGGCTGAAATGCGATCTCCCTCCATCTCCACACCTGTGGATGTAATGCGGTATCCGAGGAAGGAGATTGACTGCTGGAAAAACTCACACTTCTCTGCCTTGGAATAAAGATCATTTTCTAGCAGTCGGACCAGTACCTTGCGAACCAGGGACACATGCTCGGCGTGCGTAGAGGAATACACCAGGATGTCATCGATGTAGACCACCATATCCCAAAACACCTTGTTCACAAAGGACTGGAAAACGGATGGAGCATTCATCAAACCGTAGGGCATCACCAGGTATTAATAATATCCCGAGGTTGTGCTGAATGCTGTTTTCCACACATCCCCTTCCCAAATACGCACCAGGTTGTAGGCACTCCTGAGGTCTAATTTGGTGAAAAAACGGGCCCCATGCATTGACTCAATCACTGAAGGAATGAGGGGAAGAGGATAACTAAATTGTACCATCACCTTATTCAGTGATCGATAATCAATGCACGGGCGTAAACCACCATCTTTCTTCTTCACAAAGAAGAAACTCAAGGAAGCAGGTGAAATGGAGGGACGTATATACCCCTGGCGCAGGGACTCAGTGACGTATGTTTCCATAGCCTCCGTTTCAGCCTGCGACAGGGGATACACATGACTCCTGGGAGGTACAGCGTCTACCCGAAGGTTTAACGCGCAATCCCCCTCCCCATGAGGGGGTAATTTAGTCACTTGCGTCTTGGAAAACGCGAGCGCCAGATCATGGTATTTGGGGGGAATGCGCACGGTGGGAGTACCGTCTGGACTTTCCACCGTGGTCGCACCAACGGAAACACCTAGACACCTACCCGGGCACTCACACGACCATCCCGTAAGAACCCTCTGCGGCCATGAAAAATTGGGTTTGTGAAGGGCTAACCACGGAATACCTAAGACTACAGGGTAAGCAGGAGACTCAATAATCAAAAAGGTGATCTGCTCAACATGCGTCTCCTGTGTAACCATGGTGACTCGTACAGTAACCTCCTTAAACAACCTGGACACTAATGGTCGACTATCAAGTGCTCTGATGGGGAGTGGAATGGATAGGGGAAGCAATGAAATGTCTTGACGGCATGCAAATGCCCTGTCCATAAAGTTCCCAGCTGCGCCTGAATCGACTAGCGCCTTACACTGGGAACCTACCAGGTGATCGGGAAAGGAGATAGATAGGGTACAGTGCACCGCAAAGGACTCTGAACAAGTTTGGGTGTTCATTACCTGGGGTGATGCGTGAGTACCCTGCCTACCGCCTCCAGTCCCAAAAGAACGTTGACTGCGACGTGAGGTGGATTGTCCCTTCGTGCCACCAGAGTGGCACTGTCGCTGTCCTCCTGCGCTCTCTCGACCGGCGGCTCCCCCAGCTCCATCTGCTCGGGGTCAGAGTCGTCCGGAGTGGGAACGGGCAGACCCCTACCAGGACGTCCTCTGGCTGCTAGCAGATTGTCCAGCCGGATGGCCATGTCCACCAGTTTGGAGAACGACAGAATGGCATCATGGCAGGCTAGCTCCCGTCGGACGTCCTCCCTTAGGTGGCACCGGAAATGGTCGATCAGGGCCCGCTCGTTCCACCCGGATGCCGCTGCCAGCGTCCGGAACTCCAGCGCGTAGTCCTGTGCAGTCCTCGTCCCCTGCCTCAGATGGACCAGTCGTTCGCCCGCCTCTCGACCCTTAGGCGGGTGATCGAAAAAGGCCCGAAAGAGGCGAGCAAACTCCCCGTAGTCCTCCAACACGGCACCTCTCTCGTTCCACACCGCGTTGGCCCACTCCAGGGCTCTCCCACAAAGGCAGGAAACGAGGACGGATACCTTCTCCCGCTCCAGTGGCGCCGGCCTGATGCTGGAGAAATACAGCTCGAGTTGGAGCATAAATCCCTTACATCGCGCTGCCGTCCCATCAAACGCCGGTGGCCGGGATATCTCGATCCCTCCAGGGGCTGGGGTGTAGATGGCTGGATCCGGTTGACTAGCTGGTCTCGATAGATCGCTTCCCCCAAGCTGGCCAGCAGTTTATTCCGTTTACATAAATCAAACGCTCCCAGCGTGAAAACTAAACTAATACAAGGGAAAATAATCCACCTTGGCAAGTACAAATAGAAGAGTAGCTCAACCGAGCTACTCGCGCTCACAACAAACAATCACTCACAAAGACAAGGGGAACAGAGGGAACACTTATACACATACTAATTAGGGGAATGAGCACCAGGTGTGTGTGATTGACAAGACAAGACATGACAAGTGGAGTGATGAGAATGGGATCGGCAGTAGCTAGTAAGCCGGTGACGACGAATGCCGAAACCTGCCCGAACAAGGAGGGGGGGCAGCCTCGGCGGAAGTCGTGACAGGTGGCAGAGCATTCCACGATGACTGGCTCTATACATAACTGAGCAACGCATTAAATCTGTTTTTGGTTTGGGTACAGTGAAGAAACCCATAGTGGCGTGTCTGGTGGGGTATGTACATGTATGGTACATTCGGAAAGTATTCAGACCCCTTCACTTTTTCCAAATTTTGTTACATTACAGCCTTATTCTAAAATTGATTAAATGTTTTTTTTTTTTTCCTTACACAATACCCTATAATGACAAAGCAAAAACAGTTTTTTATTTTTGCAAATGTATAAAAAATACAAAATGGAAATATTACATTTACATAAGTATTCAGACTCTTTAGTCAGTACTTTGTTTAAGCACCTTTGGCAGCGATTACAGCCTCGAGTCTTCTTGGGTATGACACTGCAGGCTTGGCACACCTGTATTTGGGGAGTTTCTCCCATTCTTCTCTGCAGATCCTCTCAAGCTCTGTCAGGTTGGATGGAGAGCGTCGTTGCACAGCTATTTTCAGGTCTCTCCAAATGGTAGATTGGGTTCAAGTCCGGGCTCTGGCTGGGCCACTCAAGAACATTCAGAGACTTGAACCTTCGCCCCAGTCTGAGGTTCTGAGCACTCTGAAGCAGGTTTTCATCAAGGATCTCTCTGTACTTTCCTCCGTTCATCTTTCCCTCGATCCTGACTAGTCTCCCAGTCCCTGCCGCTGAAAAACATCCCCACAGCAAGATGCTGCCACCACCATGCTTCACCGTAGGGATGGTGGCAGGTTTCCTCCAGACGTGACGCTTGGCATTCAGTTCAAAGAGTTCAATCTTGGTTTCATCAGACCAGAGAATCTTGTTTCTCATGGTCTGAGAGTCCTTTCGGTGCCTTTTGGCAAACTCCAAGCGGGATGTCATGTGCCTTTTACTGAGGGGTGGCTTCCGTCTGGCCACTCTACCATAAATGCCTGATAGGTGGAGTGCTGCAGAGATGGTTGTCCTTCTGGAAGGCTCTCCCATCTCCACAGAGGAACTCTGGAGCTCTGTCAGAGTGACCATCGGGTTCTTGGTCACCTCCCTGACCAAGGCCCTTCTCCCCCGATTGCTCAGTTTGACCGGGCAGCCAGCTTTAGGAAGAATCTTGGTGGTTCCAAACGTCTTCCATTTAAGAATGATGGAGGCCACTGTTTTCTTGGGGACCTTCAATGCTGCAGAAATGTTTGGTACCCTTCCCAGATCTGTGCCTTGACACAATCCTGTCTCGGAGCTCTACGGACAATTCCATCGACCTCATGTCTTGGTTTTTGCTCTGACATGCACTTTCAACTGTGGGACCTTATATAGACAAGTGTGTGCCTTTCCAAATCATGTCCAATTAATTGAATTTACCACAGGTGGATTCCAATCAAGTTGTAGAAACATCTCAAGGATGATCAATGGGAACAGGATGCACCTGAGCTCAATTTCAAGTCTCATAGCAAAGGGTCTGAATACTTATGTAAATAAGGTATTTCTGTTTTCTATTTTTAATACATTTGCAAAAATGTCTAAAAATCTGTTTTCGCTTTGTCATTATGGGGTATTGTGTGTAGATTGATATGGAAAACCTTTAATTTAATCAATTTTAGAATAAGGCTGTAACGTAACAAAATGTGGAAAAAGTGAAGGGGTCTGAATACTTTCCGAATGCACTATACGTCTGTTTGAAGTGTATGCAAATAGATTATACAAGTGGTTAGTCATTTACAACATACAAATATTTATTATAAAGACTAGAAGAGAAGTATTCAATTTCTCCTCAACCCTCAACTATGAAGGACTATCATACATGTTGTTGATGTTAGTTATGTGTGTGCAGTTAAGGGCAAGGCGTGCTGCTTTGTTTTGAGCCAGCTGCAACTTTGCTAGGTCTTTCTTTGCACCTGACCATATTACCGGACAGTAATCAAGATGGAACAAGATCATAGCCTGAACAACTAGTACAGTTGATCTTTGTGTCAAAAATGCAGAACCTCTTTTTATAACAGACATACCACTCCCCATCTTCACAACAACTTTGTCAATATGACTTGACCATGATAACTGACTATCCAATGTTACTCCTAGGAGTTCAACTTCTTGCAAATCATTTGTAAAAATAGAGAAGAGTAACAGCCCAAGGCAACTGCCCTGAGGGATACCGCACTGTACGTCTGATGTTAGAGATGCGTCCATTTGAAAATACTCTCTGAGTTCTAATGGATAAGTAACTCTCCAATCATAACAAGTGAGTTTTTTTCAATAACAAATTATGATCAATAACATCAAAGGCTGCACTGAAATCTAACAATACAGCTCCAACTATCATCAGTCAGTGCAGTACAAGTTGAGTGCCCTTCCTTATAGCATTGTATTTGTTCAAACACAATTTTCTCCATCAGTTTACTAAGAACAGGCAGCAAACTGATTGGGCGGCTGTTAGAGCCAGCAAACGGTGCTTTACTATTTTTAGGTAGTGGAATTACTTTAGCTTCACACCTGTGGGGACACACACTCCTTTAGGCTTTGGTTAAAGACATGGCAAATAGGGGTGGAAATACAGTCTGCTACCATTCTCAATAGTTTTCCATCTAGGTTGTCTATACCTGGTGGCTTATCATTATTGATACATAACAATTGTTTTTCCACTTCTTCCACACAAACTTGACCAAATTCAAAACAATTGGCAATAATATTTGTACAAATACTCCAAGTTCTGCCTCTGGATTCTCCTCTATATATACTTGAGGCCAACATACATGTTTTACATCTTCAACAAAAGATTCCTGAGAGAACATTTTGTATGATCTCTTATAAATAACTTTAGGCCCTGCCTTTGGTACTTTAGCTTGCCTTGTTATTGCCTCAATGTTATGGTCACTAGTACAACAGCCAATGGGAACTGGTATTGCTTTGCAAAGCTCTGCAGTATTAGTAAACTATACAAGTGGATGTCACAGATCCAACACTATTGGTATACACTGTAGTTGGTTGAGTGATAACCTGGGTCAACGTGTGTGTGTGTGTGTGTGTGTGTGTTTGCGTATGTGTACACACACTTGAGAGTGTGCAGTCAATCAAGGTTTAAGGTTCACACCTTGCATGGTCACACTATAGCTCATATCCTTTCTATCACACACACACACACACACCTCCACTTGGCCCATCCGTTGCACCACGTCTTTAACACTATATAATCAGTGCAATCAGTCCATTCCTTCATCACCCTACAGCTGAGCTTCCTCCCCTGAAGCAGCATTTGTTGTTTTATTTCACACTACCTAAAGTCTGCTCTCAACTCAACAAGCACTCCTCCAACTAGATTCCTCTATTGCAATTAACCCACGTTAGGGGCATCTGGACTGCATACCATAATACCCTGCATACCGTAATGAACACTAGCTCTACATCATTGACAACCTGTGTCTTGCTGTGTTTTCGTTTTCGCTTGCTTGTTTGTTGGAACAGAAAAGTGAGATGTGAGTGAGATTGAATCCACAGCGTTTTTCTTTTAGGATTTTACCACATTGTTTTGACAGCCCTGCCCAAAGAAATCAGCTCAGACCCCAAAATGTGTGTGGTCCTTTTCTGCCAATTTTACCTAACCCAAACCTCTAATCTACTAACATACAGTAGAAGTGAAGGTTAGGTTGGTTTGTTTTTGCATAGCAAGGCACACACCCTCGAGTGTTTAGTTTATAGTCCAGAAAAACCTTAATTACATATGATTTAGTTTCAATGTGTCAATTTACACATGGTCAAACTTTTCAGTTCTGAACCCTCATTTCTAGGCTACAGCCTTCCTAAGCTAGTTTGGTGAGGTATTATACTGTATCCCTGTATTTCAATTTGAGCCCCACTCTCTTTCATATCTGTCATGGCTGGCTTTTGTTCTCCCCTCTGGACACAAAACCGTGTGATGGGTGCAGTGAGAGACGCAGGCGGTCCTTAATTACCTACTATTAGCATAAACTGCTGATTTCCCCCATCCCTAGGGGCTTGCCAGCCTGAGTTCAATATCCCATCTGCCGCTGAGGAGAAGGGGGAGAACTCTGAACTGGGCTAGCCCTGCCTGCCCGATGTGTTAACATTTTCTTCCCTGAGCTAACTGCACACTTCCAGCCTGCAATACGAGCCCAAGAGAGAGAGAGAGCGAGAGAGGGAGAGAATTGGGCGGAGAGAAAAGGGGTCGCGTCTCACCTTTCAGTGAAGATAGAGAGGGGGAGATATTCGAAAAGCAGGACTAGCCTTCTCATTATTGGCCGCCCGTCAGCACCGTAACAGACCGCAGATGCAAGCATTCAAACAAGATCCGCTCCGTTTCTGAGCCGAGCAGACCATGCAGGCACAGGCAGTTTGAGTAGGTTAGCAAGAGTTTTGAAAGAGGAAGGAGGACGGAAGCAAAGAGGGAAAAGGAGGAGAAAAGAGCCGGAGAAAAGTTTGAAAGGACACGCGAGACGGAGAGGTTGCCGGTTGATCATAAAGCGCCGGGTGAAGAAAGCCTGTTCAAAACTGTTATCTCTGGGCATATATCTGAAGCGCACCGTGAAGAAAGCCTGTTCAAAACTGTTATCGCGGGGCAAATCTATCCTCAGAGAAACATACGAGGGTCCGTCTTTGGCCGCTGCCGGGTGGAGAGAGGGATTTTATTGATATCCGACAGCTGCCGGGCACGCGCCTGCTTCTGTTTGCTGTTTGGGGATTTAGATGCGTTGGGAAGCCACGATGCGGAGCGATCCCATTTTGTTCGCTTCCAGGGGTGAGTGTCTATTCAAATGTCAGCATGCGCTTTTGGTTCAGGGCTTCAACAGCTGGCCATTGTAAATATTGATGTATCTGACAAATCTATTTACAATCTCCCCTTGAGAGCTGCTGGTTTAAAAACTAAACGACTTCAATAGCCAACATACTTACTGGAAGTGAAAATATAATTATATTTAATTAATTAATGATGATGCATTAGACTATGCCTATTATTGTATAATAACAATGTATATCTTAATAATAAACAATGCATTGTTGTTTATCATTATCACCCCGCATTGTAAATTGTCATTGCAGCTTTGCTATAATGAAATCTCATTAAATTAATGCTTCTGTGTGCAGTTATAATAATATTTGAGAGAGAGAGAGAGAGAGAGAGAGACAGACAGACAGACAGACAGACAGACAGACAGACACTGGAAAGATTGCTGCCCACCGCTGGCTCCTGACAGTGTCATTAGGGTCGTGGTTTTGTTGTCCATGGAATTATGCGTCGCGACTGGAGAGTAGCTAGTTGCAAACTGAGCCATCCCCTTTCTGACCCCGCCTACACTGATGAATAGCAGCCCTCTTAGCGTCCTGGCAGTCCCGCATGATAATCACTGGATTGTGCCCTCGCTGGGCACAGCTGCCACCCACTGGCGCGGGACGAAGTGACCAGTGACCGCTTCTATCCAGGGAAGCGTACTTGGAGCTACATTATAGTGTGCATGAGTTTTACGCGCTCATTCATTTGGGTGCATGACTTTTGTTGCTGTACCACCAATTCAATCAGGGCATCATAGTTTATAATATATTATAACAGTCACGGAATGCTTTTGTTTATTTTCCAATGTTATTATAAATCAGATTTTGGTCTCAGATTATGTTTATTCTATACAAATTAGGCTATTTTTCTATTATATTACTTACACAAATGATTGTGGTGGTGTCACTCCTCTGTTACATACCATGGTGTTACAACTCATCTGTTACATAGGCCCACATACCTAAGGTCAACCTAGAGGTAATGTAAGATTTTCACTGAGGTCAATAACATAGTCATGGTATGACAACACAAAGTGGCTCCATATCTCTTGTTTCTCTGCAGGAGACTGTATCCCTACAATAACAAAATCTGCCTCCACTGCTACCCTCCTCTATCCTCGGGTTGGCAGCTGCGTGGTATCAGGTAGCTTGGCGATTTATCGCAGCTTAACAGACAACCATTGTGTAGTAATGCTGTAATCTCATCTCCACGCCACATGAGAATGTGGGAAGTGTGTTTTGGCTCAAGGGCTGGGACTTGGAGAGGGTGTTTTTAAGTTTTGCCTTGCGATCAGCCTATCCACAAGTGGGGGTACTAGCAGCAGGCAAGCTTGGCACTTGGAGAGAAAAAAAACGTTCTGTCCCTGTTTCTTAAACTCTTACGTGGTGCCATTTTGGGGGCAATATGAATGGGGTGTTAATGTGTTTATTATTGTAGTTTCCCCTCGATCGGAAACCCTCAGACGATGTGGCATTAATTGGCACCGCGTTGGGTGCCTGTAGTGTGGGCATGGTGTCAGCAATTTGGCCCCCTTCCTTCGTTGGCCCATTTGGTTCTGTTTTAGGGAAAGGGGGTCCCCCTCTCTTTCAGAACCCCACCCAGCACCCCAATGATGATGGATTTTTAAAGGCTTTCTTGTGTCAAAAAATCAACAGGACCCCCTTTCAACAGCAGGAAAACGTGATCCAAAAAGGAGGAGAAGAGAGAGGAAGAAAAATGAGTTTATAATCCCTCCTAATCAAAGTCAATCTGTCAGTGAACTGTCATGCAGGCACAGATAGTTCCAACCCTAATTAGAGACCCCTGGCCACCTCTCCTTTCCTGTCAATAGCCTTAAGCACATTGGAAAACCAACGTGATGAAGAGCCATATGTAGACTTATATGAGACTTGTGCCATACAGTGTGACTGTCATATGGTGTGGCTATCATATAGTTTGACTGTGCCTTTATCCAACACAAATCCAAGGCCTTTTGACTTGATATAATCTCTTCTGGACAGACTACGAAAACATAAATGGTACCTAAGTATCATAAATAACTACTCCTGCTTTCTTTGGTAATATTCTTCGGGCAATAACTGGTGTTGTTGATCATTTCTGATTAGCCCTTAGCCTGATATAAAAGGCTTAGCATCTATAAGAGGATGAGCCGGTTAGCTAGTAGATTATCTGTCTGGGGTGAAGATATACACTACCAGTCAAAAGTTTGGACACGCTTACTCATTCAAGGGTTTTTCTTTATTTTTACTATGTTTTACATTGTAGAATAATAGTGAAGACATCAAAACTATGAAATAACACACAATCATGTAGTAACCAAAAAAGTGTTAAAAAGGATCTGACCCTTTTTTTCAATTTTCGCCTAAAATGACATACCCAAATCTAACTGCCTGTAGCTCAGGACCTGAAGCAAGGATACGCATATCCTTGATATCATTAGAAAAGAAAAACGTTGAAGTTTGTGGAAATGTGAAATTAATGTAGGAGAATATAACACATACGATCTGGTAAAAGATAATACAAACAAAAAAACATGCGTTTCCTATATTATTTTTGTTGCATCATCTTTTAAATGCAAGAGAAAGGCCAGACAGTGATGTAGGATTCTAGATGTAATTTAGATGTTGTCCACCAGATGGAAGCGGTGTGTGTGCAAAGTGTCAGACTGATCCTGTGAATAATTACATCACTACACAATATTTTGTATCAAGTCTGCCAGGAGTTTTCCCAAATGTGCAGAATTGGTTTTGAAGTACATAACTATAGAGAACATACAAAAATGTTATGGTAATACACAATTTAAGTTTGCACACTCCCAGGAATGTCATAAATGATGGATCATTAGCTTCCCTACAGAAAATACACTAACCTTCACACATCTAGATGGCCAGGCAGGGTGGGTGTGGAGTCAGAGGTCAAACTGTAGAACACAGTTCCTACATTTGAATATAGAAATTGATTTTTTACACAAAACTACACTGCATTTTATCTCTGGGACCCTCAGGATGACAAATCAGAGCAAGATTACTGAATGTAAGTACATGATTTACCTTCTGAGGTGAATGTACCAAACCAGTTGCCGTGATAAAAGTGTTTTGTTGTTGTGCACTATCCTCAAACAATAGCATGGTATTTTTTAGCTGTAATAGCTACTGTAAATTGGACACTGCAGTTAGATTAACAAGAATTGAAGCTTTCTGCCCATATAAGACATGTCTATGGCCTGGAAAGTTCTAGTCACATATCGCATATTGCGCAACAACCGTCCCATATAAGGGACACCGATCCCGTAGAGGTTAAACAAATCAAAATATATTTGAGATTCTTCAAATAGCCACCCTTTGCCTTGATGACAGCTTTGCACACTCTTGGCATTCTCTCAACCAGCTTCATGAGGTAGTCACCTGGAATGCATTTAAATTAACAGGTGTGCCTTCTTAAAAGTAATTTGTGGAATTTCTTTCCTTCTTAATGCGTTTGAGCCAATCAGTTGTGTTGCGACAAGGTAAGGGGGGTATACAGAAGATAGCCCTATTTGGTAAAGGACCAAGTCCATATTATGGCAAGAATAGCTCAAATAAGCAAAGAGAAATGGCAGTCCATCATTACTTTAAGACATGAAGGTCAGTCAATCCAGAAAATTTCAAGAACTTTGAAAGTTTCTTCAAGTGCAGTCGCAAAAACCATCAAGCACTAAGATGAAACTGGCTCTCATGAGGACCACCACAGGAATGGAAGACCCAGAGTTACCTCTGCTGCAAAGGATAAGTTCATTAGAGTTACCAGCCTCAGAAAGTTCAAGTCACAGACACATCTCAACATCAACTGTTCAGAGGGGACTGTGTGAATCAGGCCTTCATGGTCGAATTGCTGCAAAAAAACCACTACGAAAGGACACCAATAATAAGAAGAGACCTGCTTGGGCCAAGAAACACGAGCAATGGACATTAGACTGGTGGAAATTTGTCCTTTGGTCTGGAGTCCAAATTTGAGATTTTTGGTTCTAACCGCTGTGTCTTTGTGAGACACGGTGTGGGTGAACGGATGATCTCTGCATGTGTAGTTCCCACCGTAAAGCATGGAGGAGGAGGTGTTATGGTGTGGGGGTGCTTTGCTGGTGACACTGTTGGTGATTTATTTAGAATTCAAGGCACATTTAACCAGCATGGCTACCACAGCATTCTGCAGCAATACGCCATCCCATCTGGTTTGGGCTTAGTGGGACTATCATTTGTTTTTCAACAGGACAATGACCCAACACACCTCCAGACTGTGAAAGGGATATTTGACAAAGAAGGAGAGTGATGGAGTGCTGCATCAGATGACCTGGCCTCCACAATGGGATGAGTCGGACGGCAGGGTGAAGAAATAGCAGCCAACAAGTGCTAAGTATATGTGGGAAATCCTTTAAGACTGTTGGAAAATAATTCCAGGTGAAGCTGGTTGAGAGAATGCCAAGAGTGTGCAAAGCTGTCATCAAGGCAAAGGGTGGCTATTTGAAGAATCTCAAATATAAAGTATATTTTGATTTGTTTAACACTTTTATGGTTACTACATTATTCCATATGTGTTATTTCATAGTTTTGATGTCTTCACTATTATTCTACAATGTAGAAAATAGTAAAAATAAAGAAAAACCCTTGAATGAATAGGTGTGTCCAAACTTTTGACTGGTACTGTACATTCAGGTGGTCCGGATGGAACCAACACCATCGTGAGAGAGTTTTTGTGGGGTCTGTCTTTGCCAAATGGGGGGTCCGATTGGGAGGGGCGCAAGAGTAGCTCTGAAAAAATGAACATCAACAACATTACTGAAAATGGAACTGATGGAAGAAAGGATGGAAGGGGGTTGTGGTCTGTGTTGGGTGGAGTCGAATGGAATAGATGCTTTAAATACTGTCTGGTTAGGAGCTGCCAATCAAAGTGGAGCGGTTTCCCTTTGAGCGTCACAGCAGATAACTTGGCATTAGGCTAATACATGGATGGCTCTAGCTTTACCACAAACTTGAAGTATGGCATGGGAGCCTAAATGCTCATCTCATCAGCCTCCTCACGCTGATAGACTACATCAGCCACACTATCCTCTTTGACTTTCTTTCTTTCTTTCTTGGTTGAATGCAAATGGCTGGTGACATAACTACAGTCCAGGTTAGGATGGGATGCCATTCCTCCAAGAAAGATGAGTCCAACCGAAATCCAGAGCTTCTAACCACCATCCTCTCCTGTTCTCCTTTCCTCCCTCCATCCCCTCTCAGTGGTGTGTTTTCACATTGAGTGCTCTGTAATTATGCCCTTACACAGATACTGGAGGAGCTTCACTCTCTCTTTCTCTCTCTCTCTCTCTCTCTCCTCTCTCTCTCTCTCTCTCTCTCTCTCTCTCTCTCTCTCTCTCTCTCTCTCTCTCTCTCTCTCTCGCTCTCTCTCTCTCTCTCTCTCTCTCTCTCTCTCTCTCTCTCTCTCTCTCTCTCTCTCTCTCTCTCTCTCTCTCTCTCTCTCTCTCTCTCTCTCTCTCTCTCTCTCTCTCTCTCTCTCTCTCTCTCTCTCTCTCGCTCTCTCTGTCTCTCCCTTCCCTCCCTCTCTCCCTCCTCCTCTCTCTCACCATTCCTTCCTACCCTCTCTCTCTCCCTCTCCCCTGCCTCTTTCTCTCTATGAACTACATACTCTGGTTCCCTTCTCTCAGATGAAGGGTAGGTTTTGAGGTCCAGATCAGTCCGACTCAGATGTTTGTGGTTTGGCACATCTGCTTGTAAACCACCTGTGTAACTGGTAGAGATGATAGAGACCACTGTGATGTTTCCTTGGCATTCCCTGTGGAACACAGACCCTGGTAATTACAGACCAGGATAGGGAATGCTTGTCTCTCATCATAAGCTAATGCAGCCATTGATCTCATCATCTTACCGTACATGTGTTGGGTTCTCAGGGGAAAGGACCCAGAAGCATGAGTGTTTTATTGAATGTTTATTAAAGGTTCATTGCGTTTCTATGACTGTGATTTTATATGATGTTCACCCTTTTGATTGTGGTGATCTGGAGTGCCGTTACTTCCAGGGGCTGAGTCATCACATTTCCTCCAGTCGGGCCTACGCCCACACTCAGAGAGGAAGCCCAGAGTGGGGGAAACACACCACCTCCCCTGGCCCCTGGAACTCTCTCTCTGGAGCCCCTGTTTGACCCAGAAAAGCTAACCTGGG